>NC_056725.1:1550836474-1550995527 GCF_019279795.1 Protopterus annectens | reverse complement strand
CTCCCAGATATGCTCAGACTTAGCACCTACAGATATTGGCAACATACTGGCTGACAGGTTCAGTGCAGATTTCTCCCCCCCTCCCCCCAACTGGAGGGGTATGTACACCAGAGGATTGTAGCCTCCCAAACATCTCCACTGCTGGGGTGGGAACTGCTCAATCCAAGGCGGAAAACACTTTATCCATGGGACCAGATGGTGTCCCCAGTTGTGTGCTCCATGAACTCAATGAGTAATTACACCCGCAGTTAGGGCAGCTGTTTAATCTTAGCCTCATCTCAGGATATGTTCCCAAGGAGTGGCATACAGCAATGGTGGACCCACTTCACAAAGGAGGTGCCTTCACCAACCCCGGAAACTACCATCCCATCATCTTGACAAGCCTGTTCTGCTAAGCTATGGAGAGGATCATAATGGGAATTCTAAATGAAGACATAGGAGACTTGCAGACATTGGATCCAATCCAGTTTGGCTTTGTCAAGGGCAGATCATGCCTTTTAAACTTGGTTGACTTTTTCAAAACAGTCACCCAGGCCATTGACGTGGGCAAGGCAGTCCACACAGCCTACCTTGACCTGGCAAAGGCTTTCAACACAATACCCCACTCAGGTATCATTGAAAACATCACCAGCTTAATTGTGAACCCATACATCACAGCATGGGTTGCAAACTGGCTAAGGACGGAACACACAGGGTCAAAGTTGCTGGTGCCAGTTCACACTCCAGAGCTGTCACAAGTGGTGTCCCACAGGGCTCAGTCCTGGGCCCACATTTGTTCAGTATCTACTTTTCAGAAGTACAAGCAAACACAGGAGGATTATGGCTGACAAAGTTTGAAGATGACTGCAAACTGGGAAGCATAGTTGGAAACCCATCTGACACAGACATCCTTCAGAAGGGTCTCATAGACACGGATAACTGGTGCCACAGCCATGGCCTTACATTAAACACTAAACAATGCATAGCCATACCCTTCAGGAAGAACAAGGTTACCACTACTTCCCATCTAGGTGGCAATCCTCTAAGCACAACGGAGGTTATCAGGGACCTGGGCACCCAGGTTGACAGTGACCTTTGTTTGACACTCACATTGCCAGGGTAGTTTGGAAGGCCTTCTACATTGGCCACCTCATCATGCAGTGATTCACATCTAGATCAAGGGAGGTCATTGTTCCCCTGTACTCATCACTCATCAGACCAGTGATTGCATACAATGCCCCATTCAGATTGGATGGGCCCACAAATTCCTCGACAGGAGGTGAAAGGGTCTCAAACATATTTCTTATGCTGCCCGACTGAAGGAATTCCAGCTGTATTCAGTCGCTTACCGTTTGCTCAGAGGTGACCTGTGCCTGACATACAAGGCTATGTCCAACCCAGAATTAATGAACATGCTTCACCTCAAGACCTCTACATCCATCAGAACTACAAGGGCAGGAGACCTAAACCTCAACACAGATATTACTAGGATGTGCTGGAGGGACAGATTCATCACCCAGAGAGTCCATATGCTGTGGAACAACATCCTGGTACATGTGAGGCTGAGCACCTCACTGGCTTTGTTCAAGCGAGATCTTGACCAATGGATGGGAGATTGCAGGTATACCCCAGGGATAACCTCAGTATCACTGCTTGACAGAGGCACAGCAAAATAATGGGCATATTATCCATCAACTTGCAGGGGTGGCAGAAGCCACAAAACTCTGGGCTAGGCTTATTAATGCCCTAAGGCAGATAGCCTAGTATGAACCTATGAACCTATGGACATAGGCCTGGGGCAGTTCCTGCTATTAGGACAGTGGTCTGCAGCAAACTATATAGTAGTAGTCGGTTTTAGCCATTGGTTTTTGACCATGGCTATTCCATGTTGCTTCTTGTTGTGGTACAAACATGGGTGTGTCGTTATCCATGCTATTTATTGCTAGTCACCCTCATTTTGTATCTTGTTCCATGTTTTTGCACATGTACATCACTGTATGATGTGCAGCTGTTTCCGCAGGGTCATATGCGTGGATATGGATGTTAGTTGAGGTCCTCAGGTGTGCATATTGTACATGATATTACATTACTTAACACATGGCATTCATGCCTCAGGTGGTGCTGCAGGGCCACCTCTGTCGGATACACATACTACACTCCCTGTACGTTTGGAAGCAGGTTGTGTCATGTTAGGCATCCCTGTTACTGTATGAGTGAGTCAGAGCGGGTATCAGTCCCAGTGTTCCTACTGACCAAACATATGTGCTATGTGTTGCCTCTTTGCCAAGGCCAGGGCATACTGGGCACGCCTCCTTCTGCCTACTGGGACTAGGTCAGGTTGTTCCTCCTCCGAGTCACTCCCTGCCTGTGGTGGCCTTGGCAATGGTGGGGGGATGTTTGGCCCAGCCCTGTGCTGGTCCTGCTGCAGCTGTTTCCGCAGGATCATATTATGTAGCATAGCACATATCATGATCATTTGGGTACATGTAGTTGGTGTGTACTGCAAAGCTCCACCAGACGTGTCCAGACACCGGAACCGTGACTTGAGCAGCCCAAACACACACTCTATGATATTACGTGTTTGTGCGTGTGCCTCATTATGGCGTTCCTGTTCAGGTGTGTGTGCATTTCTGATGGGTGTCATCAGCCACGGCTCAAGTGCATAACCTGCATCCCCCACTAGGTGTCCGTGTGGGAAGTCCCCATTGGCAAATGATTGGTACAGCTGCGTCAGATGCCAGATGTGGGAATCGTGGTAGCTCCCAGGGCAGCCAGCACACACATTCATTATTATGCCCTGGGCATCACACACGACCTGGCAGTTGATGGAGGGGTATCCCTTGCAGTTAATGTAGGCTCTACCCCGCTCACCGGCTGGTGCTTTGATGCGCATGTGCGTGCAGTCTATTGCACCCAGCACCTCAGGGTATCCCGCTATTTGCTGGAAGAGATGCATATTGCTGGCCACAACCTCACGGTCATTAGGGACATATATATGATCACTGACATGTGGTGACATGGCATCCAGGAACTGGTGCAGTACTCTGGAGGCTGATGCCTGTGATATCCCCATCATATCACCAGTTGGTCTCTGGAAGGTACCTGTTGCTAGTATTCTTAGGCCAACACATACCTTGGTTTCTACTGGGATGGGTTCCCCTCTGTTGGTTCTGTGTGTGAGATGTGGCCTGCACAGCTCAACAATCTGCTGCAGAAGGTCTCTGTCCACTCTGTAGCGCTCTACTATCTCCAGCTCATGTAACCCATGGTAGGTGACCCTGGGCCTGTATACTCTTCTCCTTCTCCTCACTCTGGGTTGTCTGTCAGCGTCTGCATTGTCACCACCCTCAGCAATTCGCCTATGCCTGATTATAATAGCCATGGCAGCCCCTAGCATTTCTGCTCTGAGTTCAGCTTTTTTCAGTTTTCAGTTCTGATAGCTTAGTTTCTGGCAGTATCTCTTGTGAGAAACAGCCTGCACTGCTCTTTGTTGTGTTTTAAGTGCTGGGTTGGGCTTCTATTCTACCTGTGTAATTGCCTGCTTCTAATTGTTTCCACCAATTAACTCTAGTAGTAGCTTCTGTCAGTTTCCATGTATTTTAGTTGTTTCCTGTTTCCTCTCTGTTTCCTGAGGGGGAGCAATGTGCACACCAGCTTAAACATGCTCACAGTTACTTAAACGCAGACACATCCCTACACGGTGTTACACGCCCGCACACATCCTTACACGGTGTGATTTATGTTAAAACGCCAAGACACTGCCTTCCACATGTGCACGCCTCGCAAACCGTTGTAAACAGTTTGCAACACGCTCCCACATGTTAAACCTGTTTCCTTACAAGACACGCCACAAGATGCACGTATATCAAGAAAGTTTGAGTGTAGGGATAGTGTATACCCTCAATTTCTTGACTTTCCTAGTGTTCTGTTGAGACACACCTCCCTCCCTGATGTCTGTCTGTCATCTGTTACCTTACATTGCCCTCCAATCTGGTACATTTCTTTCTATCCTTCCCCCCCGTGATGTCACCTACCTCTTACTCTGTTCCTCCCCCTTCTCTAAGTCTTACACTACTCAGAAAGTGCTCATTACCTATGTGGCAGTGTGATTCAGTATTGTAACCCTCATTTACATAGGATTGCCTAGTAATGACTAGTTACATGTCTTACACGGAGCTTCCCCCCCTTGACAACCACTACACGGAGGCCATATTGTTTTTGGTCTGCAAGTCCCTCCATTGACATTCAATGTACTACATAAATCCCACAATTGTGGGCTTATAAGCTTCGGTTTTAGTTTTAGGTAGCGCACCCGCTTATGCTGGTGTGCGCTGCAGTTAAACCCAGAAATCCCGTGAAAAAAAAAAAGTTATATAACTTATTTTTGCAACACTTTTTCATGCCAATGGCCACATATTTGGCCATTGGCATGCTTAATGAAACATATGCACCCTTTATTTGGAGCTGACATAGTCCGTTTTTAATTTTGCAGAAATGTACTCAGTTGTCAGCTGAGTACATTTCTGCAGCTAACACGTCCGTTACACGGACTGGTTTTGGCTTCGTGGATTGCTCAAATTCCTCATTTGCATATCTTGGAGCTGAAAATGAGGTATTGAGCATTTCCACGCCCAGTCCGTGTAAGAGACGTGTTAGCTGTCTCTTACACGGAGATTTGGGCTGTTCCTGAATCAGGAGGCTTACACGGAGGCTTACACTACCCTTGAACTCCGTGTAAGCCTTCCTGAATCTGGCCCGATGTCTTTGTAAATACTTTAGTTGTTTTGTTGAAATGTTATAATCATATCTATTTTTAATTACTTGTATAAAATTGTTATGATATTTCTCTTGTATGTTAAAACAATAAACCTGTTTTGAAAAAAAAAAGAATTTCCCATTAAACTTGTCTAACTATTCCTAAAGACTAATTTGTCTCTGAAAACAAGCCTTTTTGCATACCTGGAACTGCTAAAGAGATATCTTTCTTCTGTTCATCTGTGACATTGGTGAGCTGTCATCCTTCATTATAGCCCTTTATGATCACAGTCAGAAAGTGCTTCCTTACTCTGGCTTGTAATTGTTTAACAGCTTGAATAAAACACTTCTTCAGTGTTCACTGTCACCATCTTTGTCATAGAATTTCCAGCCGCTGGGTGGTGTATTCCCTTTACACGATAAATTCCCCATGTCATATCTCCATAGCCATTCCCTGTCTCTTCATAACTGCTGTATCTCAGTTTCTATTCAACTGCAACCAGCAGCCATGTAGGAGAACCACTGAGTATATATGGAAGCCTTTAGGTACTTTTTTTCTAGCTGTTGCATTTTTCCTTTTTCTTCTTGTGTACTTAATCATTGCAATGATTCTTCAAATTCTTCAAATTATTCTGCATTATGTACTCGTTTTGATGCTGAACTTCCTAAGGTATGGAAACAGTCAGCCCATTTACCTGGTTAACAAACAAATTGTGGTTTTGAAGTCAGCACATCCTCTGAAATGTTATTTCAAGTACTCATGTTCTCCCATAAAAAGAAAAAGTACTTTCTTCTAGTACCCTGAAACATCCTCTTTATCTTTAGATGCTGTCCCCCTTGTTCTTGCATGTCTAATTTCCCCTATCCTTCTAGCGTTTGCACAATCAGTCCAACCAATTTTGTCATGTTTTTGTTATCTATCTCTTTTTGCTTCATGAAAGATACACATCTTATTTTACACTATCTTGTTAAGAGTTTTAATGTAGACTTGGGCATTATTTCAGTTGATAACAAATGAGATATTTATATGTTATGTTTAGAAAAACAGAGCTGTTTGTTCCCTTACAACAGTATTTCAAATTTTACCTGGGAATAAACACTATCATTTAAGAGCAAAATGCAAACACACTGATTGAGAGAAAAAGTCTATACCCCACCCAACATACAGGGGATGATTGAGAGTCAAAGTCTGTACCCTACCCACATGCAGGGTACCCTACCTTTTGCAACCTCATAAAAATATAATTGTGTCTGAAACTGCTGCATCTTGCAGAAGAGAGAATTTCCCCTGCAGAAACCTCCTTTGGATATAATGAATTTCCATACTCTACAGGAAAATGCGCCAGTACGTTATAATTGTAATTAATATATATACAGCAAACATTAATAATGATTTAAATATCAGTCGATATTATAGATATGCAAGGAAATAATGAAACAAAAGGAGCAAAATTTAGACCTTAGCAAGAAAGAGAGAGAAATCAGAGAGTTAGAGAAAGATAGAGGGAGACAAGGGCAAACAGAAAGACAGAGAGGAACAGCGAGAGAAAGACCTTTATGTGATAGGCATAGGGGACAGAATATGCTTATGCATAGCTTTCCTTTCTAATTCTGAAAATGACTCCATATGCTTTGTTAAACTTCATGATTCTATGCGCCATCCTTTACATACCTTTTGTAGGCTACAGCCAGCATTTCACTTAGCTGTACAAAAAAGTTCACACAATTTTTGAAATTGCTCCACTAAAACATTAAACTATTTATCTGCTAGAGGTTCATCTTTCTTATATTGGTGAATGTTTAAACCTTCATATCATTTCTAACATCATTCTCATTTCATCATAAGGAAACAAATGCAATTTCAGTTTTTGACTTCACTAATGTAGGCATTAAATTTGCTACCTTTTTTCTTATTTTGCAGACATGGATACTGGCTGGGGGGGGGGACTTCCGTGTGGAGACTGCATGTCTTCCCAGTATTTTTGTGTGTTTGTATGCATGTGCATATGTCTATTTCTAAGTCTTATTTGTAGGTGCATTTTGCAATAGACTGGGGTCTCCTCCAGGAATGGTTATCTGCCTTATGGCATTCAGCTGATGAGACTGGCGTTACCTACTCCCCATGGCGTAGAATAAAATTAATCAAGCACATGAAAGATAACTATATTTCAGATGGGAGTATTTTGTCGAAAAACAACTTTAAATTTATACAGGGTCTTTCAAATTCTGATGATCTTAATAGTCAAAGCCTGAGTCCTTACAGACCAATGCACACTTGAGAAGCTACCTAAACCTATGCTGCTTGTACTGTATTGTGCCCCCACCCCATCATTACAAGACATATCAACTGGCAATCAACGTTTAGTCATAAATATATGTGCACCATCAGGATAGCATGGATTGGAATGATGAACAGGAAGGGATTTCATCCCATCCCATTACATACAGGCTAGTATGTAATCCAGATAGAACCATTCAAAA
This sequence comes from Protopterus annectens, assembly GCF_019279795.1. Taxonomy (NCBI): domain Eukaryota; kingdom Metazoa; phylum Chordata; order Ceratodontiformes; family Protopteridae; genus Protopterus; species Protopterus annectens. The sequence goes on along the minus strand of NC_056725.1, from coordinate 1,550,988,312 downwards.
TGTCTTTTGCAAGTGTGGTAAGAATATACACCATGCCCATATCTGGCAAATGAGCAGCCCAGCTCAAACATTCATCCACATAGCATATAAATGCCACACGTGACATGTGTAGGACTAACCACAATTATTAACACCCTTGTAACTAAACAAATTTCTTTGTTTCTGATATACAATGCTGTCTGCCAACTGCAGACATAGTAGATTATTCTTATTTGAGTTGCTCAGTGGCTTTCCAAGATGTACAAATGGGCACACAGCCAAACATGCAGTGGTGAAGTGGTGTTTGTTATCCAAAAGCAGCGTCTGGAGTACTTGGACACGAAGTAGTGCCATCTTTTTGTCACCAGAGAATTTCCCCATTCTGTGTCTCAAAGCACAATGTATGGCTATAGCAGAGGTGGCCATCTGGCCAGCACATAATAGGCAGACAGGAAAAGCAAAGTGCAGTGCACAGTGGGTTGTTAAAGAGAAGGAAGCAAAGAAAGCATTACTACCAGCATGTGCTTCACAATAACTGTGGCCTGCCACATTTCAGCACTTAGTGTATTGTGGACCTGTATGCAGTGTAACATGTGGAAGAGTTTATGGTCAATTCCTCTGAGCTGTGACATGACTGTGATAGTTAATGAGACATATAAACATGATCTATATTCATTAGACAAAAAAAAAACATGTTTTTCTATGAAGAGGATGTGCCCACAAGCCCATGGCATCTTACTGACAATATCACAGACTCTGAGGATGTACAGCCACGGCGTACAGTATAAATGACCTACTTCTGAGCATGTTGACATAATCTGGCTGGAACTATTAGAACAGAATGAAATCAAGAAGTACTATGGCAGTGTGTACGTAGTATGCGCAACACTAGTCTCCCATAAACAACAGTGTTGTGCAAAAGTAAATTGATGTGCAATCAAATGCCACTACTATGACTGAGCTTTAACATATGTCAGCTGGGAAATACATATGCTATGCAAAATATACATCAGATAAGGCATATCTTCATATGTACAAAATCCAGTTTACTTTGCTATGTAGGATAATACTGACACTGAATTATGTACACAGAGATCACATACCACAAATCATGGGTGGTGAAGGGGGATATCTGCCACTCAGTGTTAAAGGAGATACTGGACTTTATTAGATTTCCTCTAAATCTGTTGAAATGGTACACTGCCCATGTAATTTGACAAAGCTGTCATTTTGAAACAGGAAGAATTATGGTTGCCTGTCAACAATCAACACACACTGGACTGAACAGGAGACATGACATTTGTCTGCTTCTTAATTTTTTTTTTTTTTTGGTGGTCTGATGATCTTCATTATCACTACTACTCAGATCGTAGTAGATAGATTTCAACATCTGCTGACAGCCTGAACTATGTTTATTTGACATTTACTTAACCCAGCAGCAAAACACTGCAAAGACTAAGAAATGTTTTTACATCTAGCAATTGACAAGAATGCAGTTTCATATAAAGAAGTGGGTTTGGTGAGGGAAGGATATTTTTCTCTAATGCTTCCATTTATTTTTTACTTCATCTACAGTATACGTCAGGGGCATCAGTGCTCATCTGAAATGTGTGACCAAACTAAAGAAGCACTAGATGGTCCACATGTCAGGATAACAGTATAGTGACTGTGCACTAGAAATGAGATGTACATCACTGTCATACCTGTCACGTGACACACAATTAGGAAACGATGATCTGCATTTGTAAAGGAGACAGGATTTTAGGGGACTGGGGAGTGCAGGGCCAGTTATTTTCCTTCCTGGAAATTTTCAAATGCACTCATGCCCAAAATCCATTACAGGCATCTCTTAAAACCTCAGTGTTGGACATTTTTCATATTTTTAGTTAAAAAAGAATAATTAATTAATCTGTTTGATATATGTTGAATATATGCCACTTTCCTTGTCTCTAAGCCACACCTACTTAAATCCACCTTTAAAGTCTTTAAAGTCATCAGTGCCCTGAATAGTGCAAATGTTTTTAAGCAATGTGCAAAGCTCTGTATTTTGTAGTGAGATTCACTAAATTTATGTACAGCATTAGTTCTTGTAAGCTAGAAACAGCTATGAGCACATATTTGGGTATTGATACCCCCTTGATTCAGTTTACAGGGCATAATGCGGACTTAACTGGTAAAACAGATGGTAAAATCACCTCATACTCCTCCTGTCATTGTAGATTGAGGAAGGATAACAATTCCTTACCTGATTTAAGTGAATTCACTGCATGTGGCTGAGAGTGAGACCTCTGTGGTCTGTACAGTGTTTTAATGTTTCATTTGTAGCTGTACATAGCAGCATGTTTTAAGCTTGAATATTTTAAAAGCTAAATCTTGCCTGCTATCGAACACTTTATTGTATAGTTGTTTATGTATGGCTGCCTAACCGATCTTTTGTAGGCAGCATTCAGTCAAACAGAATTTGTTGCCTCCTTGTGGCAGAATATACAGGTTTCCCAAAACAGCAAGTCATAAGGTATCTTGAAATTGTTTTTAGACTCAGTGCTTTGCAAAGAGGAAGCAGCTGTACAGCCACACAACAGAACAGCCAGAAGAGGCTTCACAGCTGTCTGTACTCAGCTGGAGGGCTTTAGAGAGGTATTGTGAGCAACTTGACACTTGCCATCCAGATAACTAAATTCTGTAGGAGTCATTGTAAGAAGGAGGATGCGGTTGTTAATAAATAAACTATTGGCAAATCTTAGAATGTACTAAAGATTTTGAGAAACGATGGAAGATTCCTCCATATCTGATTTAACAGCTTCATAGATAACGGCTTCATAGACAATTCCTTTTGATATCTGTTCCACTGTAGTTGCATTTAGTATTAATAAGCAGAAACATACAGTTGCTGTTTGTTTTGTACACAAACAGCAGAAACACAGCATTTGTTACAAATTCTAGCCAATATCTTACCTAACTACAGTTCTAATTGGTATTGGTTAGCAGAAACGTACCTGCTATCAGTAAGGAGAAACATACAGTTTGTTTATTTGGTATCTGGTATTTGAAAAGCTGAAACAGTATTTGTTACCTAACTACAGTTTCCATTGTATTAGTTAGCAGAAACATATAGTAAGGAGAAACATACAGTTTATTTGGTATCTGAAAAGCAGAAACAGTGTTGGTTGCAAACTCTAATCTGCATCTCACCTAACTACGGTTCTAACTGTTTTTTAAGCAGAAGTATACTTGGTATTTGTAAGCAGAAACATACAGTTGTTTATCTGGTATTTGAAAAGCAGAAACACAGCATTGTGTTACACATTCTAGCCAGTAGCTTACCTAACTATGGTGCTACTTTAACCTATTAGACTTGTACATTGTTAAATTTGTCTGTAATGATCTGCCTAGGCACCATTTCCTATTCTTTGTGATTCTTTACTCGTCCCCAGACATTTATCTGTGTACCTACTTATTGTACCATTTCTTGCACCAACTCTCTGTCTTCTGATAATCCTTCTACCACTCTCTGACTAATATCCTCTGCTCTCCTAATTGTCTCAATTTCTCCTAGAACTGTACTACTCACTTTCTGCTCACAATCTCTCTTTTTTTCTCTTTTAGCAGTTTGCTTGGGCCATCCACAAGCCTCGGGATTGCACCCCCCCCCCCAACCACCACCACCTTTGATTCTGAAACAATTTTCAGCTAAAGCTCAAATCAGCCATGGGAAATCTCAACTTGTAAACACAAGCCTTCCAGTAGAATTAATTATTAGGTGAATGTCATTGAATTTGTTTTTAACAATTTGCTCTTACTTTGTGAGGTGAGCACAGCTGCACTGAGCTCCATTCAGCTTCTAACTTGGAGAGCTTTAATGAAGTTGGCCACTCGGTAGGAACATACTCTACTAATCCACCTTCTTACCATAGGTGGGTGGAACTTTTAGTTAAAGCATACTCCCCATTCTATATTTCTAACTTCCCACTCCCTCCTAGGGAAGCTAAACACAGGTTAATTATTATTGCATCTTACCTTACCTTATCTTCAGGCTAAGCTACCTTCTTGCTCAGTCAATCTCTTGCTGTTACTGATAGGTTTCTTCAGCTTTAGGTTCTCTTGCTCTAGCCTGCTCCGTTCGCCCTTCAGGCTCACTCCGCTACCCTCTCTGCCCCCAAATGTCACCCACACTCAGTGCTCCTATACTTATAGCCCATATATCCCCACCCCCTCCACAACAGCCTATTGCCATCCCTCAGTCATCAGATCCACTCCCACTTCCACACCACACCCTCCATTTGACAACAACCTCCTCTGTACTCCCCACCCGCACAATGCAAGGCATACTAGGACTACTACTACTAACTCTCACCACTCTAGCTTACACCACATCCATGCACTCTAACATACCAACAAACACTACCTACCACATAACACCCACACACACACACACACACACACACACACACACACACACACACACACACACACACACACACACACACACACACACACACACACAAACACACACACAAAACCTCACACAAATATAGTAATATGCACCACACTATTTACCAACTCATTACTATACATACACAAAACAGCAACCACACTACCTCACAAAAGGCTAACAGTACCCAAAAAGCACACATATATAGCCTATGCCATCAAACTCACACTATTCCTCAGAAAATAGCTACTAATCTCAGGGGCCATACACCCCAACCGAGGTCCAAGCAACCCAATCCTATCCCAGAAGCACAAGTCAGACCTACTTATTATCAATATAAACACACGTAGCATATCCAACAAACTACATGACTTTCACGCATTCATATCCCACTACTCCCCAGACATACTAACCGTTACAGAGACCTGGATAAAACTTGCCACACAAAACAAAGAAATTCTTCCTCCAGGCTATAACATACTAAGGCAAGCTAGAGGTACCAAAAAGGGAGGTGGAGTTGCAATCTTATTTAAAAATACACTCAACCTCCAACCACTAAAAACCCTACTTCCCAAATTCCGGAATGCGGAGACATTAGGCTCCGTTATGTCCCTTAAAAACAAAAAGAGAATCAACATCCTCTGTAGTTATATTCCTCCAGGAAATAACTCACCTATAATAGAAGAGATACTACAATGGGCCTCAATCAACCTACCCCAAACACCATCCTGCTATCAACATCCTCTGTAGTTATATTCCTCCAGGAAATAACTCACCTATAACAGAAGAGATACTACAATGGGCCACAATCGACCTACCCCAAGAAACCATCCTGCTATCAACATCCTCTGTAGTTATATTCATCCAGGAAATAACTCACCTATAACAGAAGAGATATTAGAATAGGCCGCAATCAACCTACCCCAAGAAACCATCCTGCTATCAACATCCTCTGTAGTTATATTCATCCAGGAACTAACTCACCTATAATAGAAGAGATACTACAATGGGCCACAATCAACCTACCCAAAGAAACCATCCTGATATCAACATCCTCTGTAGTTATATTCCTCCAGGAAATAACTCCCCTATAATAGAAGAGATACTAGAATAGGCCACAATCAACCTACCCCAAGAAACCATCCTGCTATCAACATCCTCTGTAGTTATATTCATCCAGGAGCTAACTCACCTATAATAGAAGAGATACTAGAATAGGCCGCAATCAACCTACCCCAAGAAAACATCCTGCTATCAACATCCTCTGTAGTTATATTCCTCCAGGAAATAACTCCCCTATAATAGAAGAGATACTACAAAGGACCGGAATCAACTTCCTCTGCTATCAACATCCTCTGCAGTTATATTCATCCAGGAAATAACTCACCTATAATAGAAGAGATACTACAATAGGCCGCAATCAACCTACCCCAAGAAACCATCCTGCTATCAACATCCTCTGTAGTTATATTCCTCCAGGAAATAACTCACCTATAATAGAAGAGATACTACAATGGGCCACAATCAACCTACCCCAAGAAACCATCCTGATATCAACATCCTCTGTAGTTATATTCCTTCAGGAAATAACTCACCTGTAATAGAAGTGATACTACAATGGGCCACAATCAACCTACCCAAAGAAACCATCCTGCTATCAACATCCTCTGTAGTTATATTCCTCCAGGAAATAACTCACCTATAATAGAAGAGATACTACAATGGGCCGTAACCAACCTACCCCAAGAAACCATCCTGCTATCAACATCCTCTGTAGTTATATTCATCCAGGAAATAACTCACCTATAATAGAAGAGATACTACAATGGGCCACAATCAACCTACCCCAAGAAACCATCCTGCTATCAACATCCTCTGCAGTTATATTCATCCAGGAAATAACTCACCTATAATAGAAGAGATACTACAATAGGCCACAATCAACCTACCCCAAGAAACCATCCTGCTATCAACATCCTCTGTAGTTATATTCCTCCAGGAAATAACTCACCTATAATAGAAGAGATACTACAATGGGCCACAATCAACCTACCCCAAGAAACCATCCTGATATCAACATCCTCTGTAGTTATATTCCTCCAGGAAATAACTCACCTATAATAGAAGAGATACTACAATGGGCCACAATCAACCTACCCCAGGAAACCATCCTGATATCAACATCCTCTGTAGTTATATTCATCCAGGAACTAACTCACCTATAATAGAAGAGATACTACAATGGGCCACAATCAACCTACCCCAAGAAACCATCCTGCTATCAACATCCTCTGTAGATATATTCCTCCAGGAAATAACTCACCTATAATAGAAGAGATACTACAATGGGCCACAATCAACCTACCCCAAGAAACCATCCTGATATCAACATCCTCTGTAGTTATATTCCTCCAGGAAATAACTCCCCTATAATAGAAGAGATACTACAATGGGCCACAATCAACCTACCCCAAGAAACCATCCTGATATCAACATCCTCAGTAGTTATATTCCTCCAGGAAATAACTCACCTATAATAGAAGAGATACTACAATGGGCCACAATCAACCTACCCCAAGAAACCATCCTGATATCAACATCCTCTGTAGTTATATTCCTCCAGGAAATAACTCCCCTATAATAGAAGAGATACTACAATGGGCCACAATCAACCTACCCCAAGAAACCATCCTGCTATCAACATCCTCTGTAGTTATATTCCTCCAGGAAATAACTCACCTGTAATAGAAGAGATACTACAATGGGCCACACTCAACCTACCCCAAGAAACCATCCTGCTATCAACATCCTCTGTAGTTATATTCCTCCAGGAAATAACTCCCCTATAATAGAAGGGATACTATAATGGGCCACAATCAACCTACCCCAAGAAACCATCCTGATATCAACATCCTCTGTAGTTATATTCCTCCAGGAAATAACTCCCCTATAATAGAAGGGATACTACAACGGGCCACATCGACTTACCCCAAGAAACCATTCTGATATCAACATCCTCTGTAGTTATATTCCTCCAGTTAATAACTCGCCTATAATAGAAGGGATACTACAATGGGCTGCAATCAACCTACCCCAAGAAACCATCCTGCTATGAACATCCTCTGTAGTTATATTCCTCCAGGAAATAACTCACCTATAATAGAAGAGATACTACAATGGGCCGCAATCAACCTACCCCAAGAAACCATCCTGCTATGAACATCCTCTGTAGTTATATTCCTCCAGGAAATAACTCACCTATAATAGAAGAGATACTACAATGGGCCACAATCAACCTACCCCAAGAAACCATTCTGCTAGGTGACCTAAACCTAGACTGACTAGTCTGCAACTCCAACAACCCCCCAAATCATATTAACTTATTTGGATTCTCACAACTAATCCAAGAACCCACCAGAGTAGACAAAAAAAATCCAGTAGAACCTCCATTCTAGATTGGACACTAGTTAATATCCCCACAGAAAATGATCATGTGGGCTGCTTACCTGATACATTGAGTGACCACTGCCCCACATTCCTCCTTCGTCAACAGGCAAAAATACCCAAACCCATGCTATTCAAGGAGACTAGGGACGAGCACAAAGTCAATCCACAAACTCTTAACAGTATGCTTCAACAACAGGAATGGAATCCATTAAAAACGCTACCTTTAGACCAGGCAGTTGATTTTTTTAATACTCCTTTTATGAATGTACTAAATATACTAGCTCCCATCAGGAAACTCAGGACTAATGTAAACTATGCCCCATGTCTAAATAGGACAACAAAAGCCTTAATAAAAGCCAGAGACAATGCCTGGAAAAACTGGAAAAGATTAACACTATCCAAGACTGACAGAAATATCATGAACTACGAAATAAGGCCAAAACCAAAACAAACGTATATAAAAATAGCTTCAGAATTCAAAAATTACTTCACAGAATCTATCCTCACACTATCTATCCAACTATCCAACAAGAACACTAAAACCACCCCAACTGTAGAACAAACTAACATACCCACCTTCACACTTTCACCTGTACCAACCTCTTCAGTTAAAAAGCTACTCCCTAAACTAAAACCCACCATACTCCCAGCAGATGGTTTACACACAAATTTTCTAAAATTAGCTGCAGAATCACTAGCCTACCCTGTCTCAGTTCTTATAAACTGCTCTATTCAAGAAATCTACGTACCCCATCTATGGAAAGTGTCACATATAATTCCCCTTCACAAAGGCAGAAACTCTTATGAACTATCAAACTACCGGCCAATTGCTATCTTGTCCCCCCTTTCCAAGCTTCTGGAGAAATGTATTCACACCCAGGTAATGCACGTCTTATCCTCACATAACCTCGTCTCCCCCACACAGCATGGTTTCTGCCCAAACCATAGCACAGCCACTGCTCTACTCTCCTTTATCAATCAGCTTAACCATCTAAGAAACAACAACAAATTAGTCTCAGCCATATTCCTAGATCTATCAAAAGCGTTTGATATGGTCTCCCACAACCTACTCTTAGACACTCTGTCAAACTCATCCTTCGCCCCCTCTACTACTTCATGGTTTAGAGGCTATCTCGCTGACAGAAAACAATCAGTTAAATGACAAAGTACACTATCACCTTTATTACCAATTGCTATAGGTGTCCCACAAGGATCAATACTGGGTCCTCTACTATTTACCATTTTCACTAATAAACTACATACTTCCACCCTGCATGCATCACTTATACAGTACATTAATGACTCTACCCTAATCTGCTCAGCCCCATCCATAACCACTCTTCAAAAGCTCACCCAAGAATCCTTCTGCTCCGTGGAGCGATGGATTACCGATATCCAACTCATTCTAAACCCCAGCAAGATCAAATTACTTTTTTTTCCCCCAATAAATCCAAATCCACATCTCCTACCTTCACTATCACCTCCAAAAATGGGACCACAATCTCCCCCTCTCCTCACACTAAGCTGATCGGGGTTGAAATAGATAATAATCTAAACTTTAATGTCCATATCTCACAAACCACCACAAAGGTACATAAGAAACTAAGAATCCTATACAAACACAAGCAGGTCCTATCGGACCAAGCTAGAATCTCCTTAGCCCAAACCCACCTCTTGTCTACATTAATGTATGCATCACCAATCCTAATTCATATCAGGAAAACAGACCTAAACAAACTAGAGTCATGTTAAAATAAAACTGCAAAATTCGCTAACAACTCCACTTTTAGATTTCATCACTGTCTTGCCCTGAAGCAACTACAGTGGTTAGAACTCCCTCAGCTAATTAGCTATCACCAATTAGTCCTCACCTTCAACATAATAAGGAACCCTCAGAAAACCCCAGCCATAAACCAACTTTTAAACCAATATTCTGCAAATCGTCCTCTACGCTCATCCAACAAAACCCTGTTCTGCATAACCAAAGCCAATAACACTGCAGGGAAAAGTCTGTTCTCCCACACAATTGCTAGGGAATGGAATAACCTCCCCCAAAGTCTGCACCATCCATCTCACTTTTCAAGACATCAATAAAGTCATACCTCTTGCAATCATGGCTCTGTCCCTTTCTCACATAAAATCTTTTCTGCTCTCCTAATTTGCCACACCTCATCTCCTCACTGCTTACCTCAGCTATTCTGTACTACTCAAATACTCCCTATCAGGAACTACTATCCTACAAACTACTTCTCACGCTATGACACATCTACCGAATAGCATTATTTTCCAGATTCCATTCCTTCATTTTTAGGCTTTGTACTACCAATAGGGAATTCAAAGTTATGCTATCTATATACCAAACTTGCTCTAATCAAACTAAGGTACAAAACATCTCCTTGACTGTATATATATGCCACTGTATAGAAATGTTCTGTCATTCGTGGTTTAGGTGTTGTCATATAAAGACTTGGAGCTCTGATTGTATACATGCCTCTGCACAGAAATTCTTTTGTCATTTGCTGTATTTGTACTGTTATGTTATGGAGCTTTTCTCCCTGGGCCTCCGCTGTAAATGGACCTTGTTCCAGTCTGACTTTTCCGGTAAACAAATGTAAAATAAAATAAATAAAATAAAATAAAAAACAGTATGTTGGTAGATTCTAGTGACCTGTTATCCAGTAGCTGTCGATAACATTCTTCATTGCCATATGACAAAAGATACTGTTATCTTTCTGTTTTAATGGTATTGGTATCTTAGGAGACAGACACATAGGCACTTAAGGTTTGTTAGGACAGCAAGCTTTGTGAGGATTAAGCAAATGCCATAAGTAAATCTCTAGGATTCAGAAACCTGCCTAATGTGGTCATGCGATAATTAACATGATAATGCTGAGTAGCACAGCATGGCTCCAAGGTAATTATCAATTAAATAGGAGGCACTTAATGCCAGGACAAACATCTACATACAAAATCTTCTCTTCCAAATGACAGAGCTTGGAAGTACAGGAGTTTATTGCAGCTCTGTTTACAGATTTCATGAACAGCAGTAGCATGCGTGATTATGCATGCAAGCATGTGCATCCACATGCCCAGCATCATGACTATACAAGTTGTTCAGAGCCATAACAAGTGGCTAGCAGCAAAGACCCTACCAGCTTTGTTCATATAAATGTGGAGCAAATAGGAGGATATAACAATCGGAAAGGGGGAAGAGCAAGCAGAAGAACATACAGAAAGATACAGGAAAGGAAAAAGTGGAGGGGGGAAGGGTATTGTCTTTCTTTAGAAACAGGTACTCTTTGTATTTCTTTTTAAGAAGGTTAGAAGGAGAAGGATGCTGGTGCTGCAAGGGGGAAGTAGATGACAGAAATATGTCCTAGGGATAGAAACAGAGATGCACAAACACAATACACACACACACACACACACACACACACACACACACACACACACACACACAAAGACCAATAGAGGAAGTGCTGATACAAATGGGGATGAGACAATGTTCAGACATATCTACAGAGAAAGAGAGAGGACAACTAGTGATACTGAGGTGAGGACTGGATATCAAACAGGCCAAGGATGTGAAACACAAGGAATGGGACACCATGACTGGGAATAGGGTCACGTGATGGCCTCTTTTCATGTTGCCCCAGGCAGGACCTGGCAGAGGTCAGTTCTCTCCATGGCTGCAGTTTTCATTGGGCCTTGCCTCCATTGGCATCCTGGACACTGCCAGGCAGTGCCAAAACTCTGTTAGTTAAGCAAGGGCATTATCCAGGTGGCCAATGCAGACATCAAGCCACTATCCAATGCCATCATCACCACCTCCAACTCCTGCTGTGTAGCATTTCAGAGGGTGTAACAACACCCACTTTTAGTGATCTTTTGTTAGGGGCCACCAAGGAACCCACCAAGCTGCCTTCTACCTGATAACATCCATCAGCCCATGGACAGGCAGGCCTGGATGCAGATGAAGAACTACCAGGATAAGACAGGGCAGGATAATATAGCAGGGACTGCTGCCACACCACAGACACAGTAATAGAAATGGAGAAAAATAAAATAACCAATATCAGATACAAAGATAAATGATGGATAGTAAGAAAGACAGAGTGAGAAAAACAAAACATTATTATCATGTCTTTGTTTGACTTCAGGCATACAAGTAATTACAGAAAGACTAAACATCTGCTATGCATGCAATGATACTAGGATACTTTTCTATTAGAGGAAATGGGTATAAACATTCAGTTTTGGATGCTACCATTGACCACAAGGATTATTTCCATATGTAATATAGGCATCATGCTGGGGGACAGCAGAGACCATGGAAGGTATGTGGACATGCCCGTATGGATGCATCATAAGGGAGATAGACAAAGAAGGGTTTGGCAGACATCACACAGATGGTACATTGGTCAAATGGTCAGCATATAAGTAAGTAAGAAACATGATGTAAAGCTAGGCTTTACATCAAGACAAAGCATTCATAATGTGAGAATGCCATGAGAATGCCAGTTATAAGTGGTACAGGCTCAGGCATTTTGTTGGGCAATGCACACCAAATATGAAGAAATGTGAGTATTGGTCACTGTAGGTCTATCAGAGCTGTGGCAATGTGCACAGCGCATTTGGGACCTAACAACCTTGGATGTGTGTCAAACAATTCCAATCGGCATGATGTAAGGGCATTTCATGAGAGGCATGTATTTGGTCCCATGATGATGTGGAAACCACTAACATATGATGTGCTTCAGTCAATTCCTGTGCTAGCTTGGATATAGAAGATGTCCAGAGGAATGTGGTATTGCAACCCCTGGGTGTTACAATTAACAAAACATGTGTACATGTAAATGTCCTTCTTACATTGTTGTTTGATTGCATGAGGAGCTTTTCTCCCAGGGCTTCCAGAAAATAAACTTAATTGAGCTTAAAATCTTATAGAAATACCTATACTGTTAATTCAATAAAGCATTTTGTCTAATAACAGTCACCCAGTCGGACTTTCACAGTAAACAAATGTAAAATAAAATAATAAATAAATAAAATAAACAAATAAAATAGCAAAACATAAGTATACCTTAACATGATAAATTGCGATGATATCTATATCTGGCTACAGTATATCTGGACAGTTATTTTATGTCTCTTGCATCAAGATCGCCAATTTATATCCCAACAAAACATGTCCTAGTTCTCCTTCATTAGCTCAGGAGCTTAAAAATAGTACAGAAAATGAAAACGGTACATGAAAAAATGCTCAACAAGTGCCCCTCTAGGTACGCAGAAAATTACATGAAAAAATATCTTGCAAAGGTCCTTGAATTATACAGTCAATTGCACTAAACTGGACCTATTCTGAATACTTACTGGACAACTCAAAATCACTTTCTCCCTCTGATCTCATCTTCTCAAAGACACAGTAAGGTTAGGTGGCATCTCTTGAGGCCACTGTTGTGGTGCCTGCACTGCTGACTAGAGAAGTTAGCACCAGTTGCAGTAGTTACAACCCTGGCAAGGCTGTGCCAGGCATCCCCTTAAACTAGAGACCCCCACAGGAGTCTGTCTGCAAGTGAGTGCTTCTAGTGGTTTCTGTACATAATGTATATGTGCCCCTAGCACAGAACAAGTAGCAACATGTACCCGCAAATAAGTCCCTGCTGAAACAAGGGGCATTTGATTCATGTGGTTTTGCATTCATTTCTACTTAATGGCATGATCTGCGAAGAAGGACACTATTGCCATTATGTGCGCGCGCGCACACACACACACACACACACACACACACACACACACACACACACACACACACACACACACACACACACACACACACTCTCACACATAAAGAAACACATATCCATAGACATGTTTCAAAATCTGGCTGTAATGCTTGAATACATATCTATTTTTTATAATCCACTTCATTTGTATGACTGGCTGTAGGACTTTCACATACACTGAATATTTCCCTAATTTTCCCTATGAAATCTCAGATTAGACTATTCTTTAAATACGAGCAGTTGAGATTTACAGTCTTATCTGCATTTTGAATGTTTTCAGTAACTAAAATAGAAAAAATCAAGCAGTTATGCAATGACTGATTTTGAAGCAGGGTCTAATCATACTGAGAACATAACTGTTGAAATGCTGGTAGTCTGATTATGATACTCAGGACTGATATTTTAAAAAACGAGAACATCACAACCGTGTCTCAACAGAGCGCTTTGCTGTTGTCAGTCAGACAAATACACATTGCATATACTTAGCTCTAATCTTATAAACTTGCCGTTTACAAGTGCTATTTGGTTGCCTTACCACAGAAAGGAGACTTTAATTGTGGGAATCATTCACACTGCGTAGATCTAAGTATAGAGTTTCAGGTCAGCCACTGCTTGTGAGAAGAATTCTCTAGCAATAAATGATTCATATAATTAACCCCATATATAATGTGCTTACTGCATCACATACCATGCCCAAAAAAGAAAAAAAAGAATAAATAAAACATAATTAAAAAAACAGACGATGTGCTTTGAAAATGTTAATAGTGAGAGAACACATTACGCATTACAACTAATAATCTGAATTCTAATTTAGAGGAAAAGAGAACAGAATACTAACCAACCGTGGTGACACAGAGTAAAAGCTGCAAGGGATTGTACTTGGGTTATGATTGTGCAAAATCAATGTATAGCTGATTACAATGCTGGTGGGAAGATTATTGTTCCTGCAATTAATTTGTATGAGCTCAACAGTGAACCCTGGTTGTCAGTGAAAAAATTGGGGACCAGCAAATTACTTAGAAAAAAAATAATTTAAAATGTTGATACATGAATAAATGTAGACAGCCAGCTGTACATCCTCTGTTCTGAATTATTCATTTCAGAATCACATATGAACAATGGAGACAGAAAAGATCAAACCCTTTATAAGTGCTCATATTAACAGGTAGCAGCTTTAAAGGTGCAAGAGTTAGTTTCAGAATTTGTTGTTTCTTTGTTTGAATTAAAGTTTAGTTTTTGATGTGTTGAGGCTCAAAGGATCAGGTGTCCCACTTCTTAAAGGAAACTATATCTTTGATTTTACTATGGTGTACTAAAAACACAATGAGTTAAGGCTTTAGACCAGAAATATGAATCTTCTTACATCCTAGATAACTCCAGTGTCTATTCTTCTTTCCTTTACACCTCCAAAATAGGAATCATTGTTGTCACCTGGGCTCAATGACTGACAACATCTAGTGACCACATTTAAGCTAGCAGGCATGCACAGCAGTTATATTGCAGTCTGTACCTGAAGAGCAAACAACCCAAGAGTATGAAAATATCAAATGATATTTAATCTTAATGAGACCTCTTCAGGTCCAACCACTCATCTCAGTTTTGGTGAGTGAATTACTTAGACTTGTTAACCTGAATATCACAGAAAAATATTGTGCTGATATACGAACCCTCTTGTAACAACAAAACAGTAAATAGATTGGATACAAGCTGGCCATTTGTTCCTAGTGCAGCACTCATTTTGGTCTTATAATTAATTTCAGGGGTACAAGTCACAGATTGTAGAACCATATGCAGTTCTAAAGCTGGTGTCTCTGCTTTACTTATTTATAGGCAGACCTGTGGGTTTTATCCTTGACTCTCAGTAATGAGCTACATACTTTAGTGCACTCAGGAACTCAGGATCTGATAACTACACTAAGTGCATACCCCCTACTTTTGAGAAAGCCACTTAAATTGTAATAATGTTTATAGATTAGCTATGAACACATGCGACTGTGCATAAGTTGCACTTCATAAAAACAGTTCCGTACAAAATCAATAAATTAGGCTTAAAAACATATGTTGATTAAGTCCTCCACTGAGAAACACATAACACCTGATAGAACATAAAAAAAATTTAAAGGGTAAATGAAAAATGTAATCGTAGTATGGGACAAATAGAATTAATTGGACATCTGTGGACTGTCTTCATTGTATCCCACTTTACATATTTTTTGATAATATTATCATCTCAGCATCTGAATAACTGCTTTTTAACATAAAAATTAAAAAAGGCACTTACTTATATCAGTGAGAATAATTGCATGCAAAGAGACAATAGTTTCTCTTTCATGCATGCACATTTGTCTTCCTGCAATGCTGAATGTTTTAAGTATTCACTTTTAAATGCGTTGCCTTTTGAGAATAACTTTTAACGCTAAATGGCATACATGGTTGTAAGACACCTACATCTACGTGACACTGCATGTAAAGCAGAAGCACAACAGAGAGTGAACGTGTCATTGTCCGGGGATACAGACACACTAGATCATAGTATTCACATCCTTTATTAACCTGAAGTGTACCGCTGACTGCTTTCCTTTTTGCATTTATACATAGTTCCTCAGAGAATAGCAAGTGTGCACCTTTGTTACACACCTGTCAGGCTTCCTACTCACAGATCTATGTAGATAATACTGAAGCTTACAGAAACTAACCTTATCTGAGCTTCGACTCTTATAGAAATACCTATACTGTTAATTCAGTGAAAGAATTTTGCCTAATAATTTAGCTGCACTCTCTGTGATGTGTGTTCTGGTTAGATTACAGTTCAGACATGTTGATATCTATTTTATACACTTTTATTACACTATACATTTATCATATATACATTTTTTGAGAGTAATGTAGAAAATTCATACAGCCTCTTACCTTTTAAAAGAAGAAAAACAGTGGTATAAGAGAGGATGTTAGCATTTTGACAGCAAGATGAAAATAAAACAGTGACCACTGAAGGGTGTGTGATTATAGCAAAAGGCATCAGTATCTCACAGGAAGCTGTTGGTGATATTCTGCGGTATAGTCTCAATTTATACCTCAGACTATACCTCTGTGAGTCAGACTATGTGTGTGTGCGTGTGCATGTGTGTCTGAGTGTGTGTATGTGTGTGTGTGTGTGTGTGTGTGTGTGTGTGTGTGTGTGTGTATGTGTTATGTGCGTGTGAGTCTCTCTCTCTCTGCGTCTGTGTGCATATCTATGTATGCGTGTGTGTGTGTGTTTTGGGTGTATATATTAGTGTGTATGCATGTGTGTTCATGTGTGTTCATGTGTGAGTGTTTGTGTGTTTGGGGGTTGGCTCTGGCCACAATCTAATAGACCAAGAAGGGAAAGAGCAGAGCTACCTGTAAACACTGAGTGGTCTGGTCTATAAAAAACACAGATGTTGGCTGATATGCACTTCAACACCTGTAGACTTTACTGGAACAAAGCCTCAGACAGATAAGTCTTAGCAGATTGCCTCTAGAGTCATTCCATAAACAGTTGTAGGCATATATCATACACTACTCTGACTACTATAAATGGTGCATGATGTGCTGTTACTTGGGAGTGCATGCATCACTATGGTGTGATGCACAGTTACCTTATTTGGGAAAGTATGCATTAGTACGATGTGATGCAGAACTAACATTAGGTGGAAAGCCAGCATCAGTGTGATATGATGCAGCTACTGACATGTCTTTACTGACTGGTGTACAGCACAACTAATTTTACATGGAAGAATATGCACTGGTGTGGTGTGATGCACTGCTTCCTACTACCTGAGAGGCTGTGAATCAGTACAGTGGTTTATGCACCATCTATCATTTCTTGGGAAAGTATTGTGTGGATTGCGTAGATTAATTTTATTTTGAAAGGTATGTATCAACATGTGATGTACAACTAACATTACTTAGGAGATAATTTGTCAGTATAACGTGGCAAACTTTCTAACATTACCTGTCAGAGAAATCATCAGTATGTTCAGATTCCTAGCTGCCATTACTTAGAAGGGTATGTGTCAGTATAGTGTGTTAACAGAGGTATAGCTAGCTAGTCTTGTCTTTGGTGCCATCCCCAAGTCAGGCACTCCCCACACTTTTAAGTCTAGTGTAGAAATAAATAAAAAAAAACCTCCTCTACTAGGACCTGTGGAGCAAAAATGGGAGTTTTCCTTTTAAACTGTAACAAACTGCTTTCTACAAATGTAGCAAGTAGCTGCTATAGTTTATTCTACATATGAAGCAGTACAGAGGATCAGTTCTGCCTGCAAATGCCATATCAGGATTCAAATGTGGCATTTACACTGAAGACTGAGTAGAATCTGCCAATTGTTTCTCCAACACTTTGTAACCTGTAGCTGTCCTTTCAGCCCCACCCTAACTACACCTCTGTTGCATATTCAAATATTACTTGGTAAAGAGTACATCCGTATATTGTTGTTCACAACTAACAATAGATGAGTGACTATGTATCAGTATGATGCTGTGTCTCTACTGCTATTACTTCAGAGAGTATGAACCACTGTGGGTGAATATGAGTCAGTATGGGGCTGTGCCTCTGCTACTAATACTTTGGAGAGTATGAATCATTCTGGGTGAATATGTATCAGTATGAGGTTGTGCCACTGCTACTAATACTTGAGAGAGTATGAATCATTGTGGGTGCATATGTATCAGTATGGTGCTGTGCCTCTACTACTATTACTTCAGAGAGTATGAACCACTGTGGGTGAATATGAGTCAGTATGGGGTTGTGCCACTGCTACTAATACTTGAGAGAGTATGAATCACTGAGGGTGCATATGTATCAGTATGGTGCTGTGCCTCTACTACTACTACGATTACTTCAGAGAGTATGAACCACTGTGGGTGAATATAAGTCAGTATGGGGTTGTGCCACTGCTACTAATACTTGAGAGAGTATGAATCACTGTGGGTGCATATGTATCAGTATGGTGCTGTGCCTCTACTACTATTACTTCAGAGAGTATGAATCTATGTGGGTGAATATGTATCAGTATGGCGCTGTGCCTCTATGACCATTACTTGAGAGAGTATGAATCACTGTGGATGAATATGTATCAGTTTGTTGCTGTGCCTCTCCTGCTATTACCTTGGGAGAGAATGAATCACTGTGGGTGAATATGTATCCTTATGGTGCTGTGCCTCTACTACTGTTACGTGGGAGAGTATGAACCATGGTGGGTGAATATGTATCAGTATGGGACTGTGTTTCTACAACTATTTCTTGGGAGAGTACAAATCAGTACGAATGAATATGTATCAGTATGGTGTTATGCCTCTGGTGCAGCGGTTAGTGTTGCTGCCTCACAGCAAGAGGTTCTGCTGTTCGATCCTTGGTGGGGGTGTCTTCTGTGTGGAGTCTGCATGTCCTCCCTGTGGTATTGTGGGTTTCCTCTGGGTGCTCTGGTTTCCGCCCACATCTCAAAGACATGCTGTAGGTGGATTGGACACTCTAAATTGACCCTAGGTGTGAGTGCGTGTGCCTTCTGTGGAAGGTTAGGTGCCGGGCTGGCAACTTGACACTGTAAAACTCCACTGCCAATCATGAGTGGACAGGTGATCTGCTGTGGTGACCCATAACTGGGAAAAGCCAAAAGAAGAAGAAGATAGTGTTATGCCTCTACTATTACTTATGAGACCATGAATCACTATGGGTGAATATGTATCAGTTTGGTGCTGTGCCTTTATAACTATTAATTGGGAGAATATAAATCACTGCAGGTGAATATGTATCAGTTTGGTAGTGTGCCTCTATGACTATTACTTGGGAGAGTCTGAATTACTGTGGTTGAATATGCATCATTACAGTGTTGCTGCAGTAGCGTTGTCGCCTCACAGTAAGACGCTGTCCAGTTCGATTCTCAGCTAAAGAGCCTTCTGCGTGGAGACATGCATTAATGGGCATATCTTCGTTGAAGGTTGTGTGTTAGGGCTGGTATCTCGGCACATAAAAATCAACTACCAATCATTAGCAGACCGGAGTTCCGCTGTGGCGACCCCTAACTGGGAAAAGCCGAAAGACACAAGCAAACAAACAGTGTTGCATCTCTGCTACTATTACTTGGGAGAGTATGACTCCCTCTGGGTGAATATGTATCAGTATGATGCTATGTCTATATTATTATTACTTGACAGAGTATGAATTACTCTGGGTGAATATGTATCAATATGGTACTGTCCCTCTAGTGCTAATGTTTGGGAGAGTATGAATCAGTAGGAAATGTCCCTCTAGTGCTATTGTTTGGAAGAGTTTGAATCAGTACAGGTGAATATCAGTATGGAGTTGTGTCTCTGCTACTATACTTGTGAGTGTATGAATCACTGCAGGTGAATATGTATCAGTATAGTGCTGTGCCTCTACTACTATTAATTGGGAGAGTATGCATCACTGTGGGTGAATATGTATTCATATGGTACTATGCCTCTATGTCTATTACTTGGTAAAGTATGATTTACTATGGCTAAATATGTATCATTACAGTGATGTGGCTCTGCTACTATTACTTGGGAGAGTATGCATCACTCTGGTTGAATATGTATCAGCATGGTGCTATGCCTCTACTACTATTATAACAATACCTGCATTACGACAATGATTATCCACTATTTCAAAAACGTAATGTAGTCAAAGGTCAGATGGTGAGAACAGACAGGATGACATCTGAGAGAGAGGACTTAATAGAAGAAATACATTTCGTACATTCACTTTTCACTGAAAGGTGATACCCCAACAGCCTAATTAAACCAATTAAAGATCAAATGCTACATGGATTGAAGACTATATACTTACCCTTATTAACAAGTGGTGAACTCATTAATAAAAAGAAAGGGAATGAAGTCGAATTAATAGCCCCCCAGACGCCATACCTGGCCATCACCCATGGTCAGAACACAGGGTGGGTAAAATAATCTATTAATAAGATCTGGGATATGTTTAAAAGAATGTCCAGCAAATTAAACATTTTCAGTAGACCCCTCAGGTATAGTTATAAGAGGAACTACAACTTAAAAGAGATCCTAGAAAAGAAAAAAAAGAGGTCTATATGATAGGTGCAAGTTTTAGGGTAGGCACATTTAAATGTAGGAGATGCTCCCAGTGTCGATTTATAGCATTATGTAAAAATTTCAAAATACAGATTATTCTCCACAAACTTAAGGGAAGAACATACTCCAGTTGTTACTCTAAAGGCGTTGTTTATCTTGCCTTTTGTTTAGCATGCTGGCATATTATATAGGAAAAATCGAACAGAATCTAAGACAGCGCATTTATGAACGCATGCATGATATAACAAGAAAAAATGAAACAAATGCTTTATGTAGACATATTTTGGTATGTAATAAAGCAGACTACAAATTCTGGGTGTTGGAAGAAGTGAAAAACAATAAGAGAGAAAGAGATTGGAAAAGTAAACTTCAGTATAGGGAGATGATATGGCAATTGAGGCTGGATGCTTGTAATCATCCAGGCATACACAACCACATTTCCCTGACTCCATCTCTAAAATTACTAGCTTCCAACCCCAAAAAGTAGGAACATTTACATACGTCAACTTTATAATAATAAATAAAAATACATATCTTTGGGAGAAATCCTGTTACTAATAGAAGAGGGTGATAGATTTTATGTTCAACACATGTTGAGCAATGCATTTTGAATACCTCCTATAATTGCTATTTTCATTGTCTGTTATTGTGACCTTTGATACTCTTTTATGGCAACACTATAGGTATTACCTTTGCTTTTAGTTTCATGGAATGTTTGATATTCATTATGATCAATTTTTAGAACAATCTATTATAAATAGTTTTTATATACTGTTTAACACATCATTTTAAACATAAGAAAAACTTTTTCACATATTCTTTTATGTATTTATATATACATATATATATATATATATATATATATATATATATATGTATATATATATATATATATATATATATATATATATATATATATATATATATATATTTCTATAACATTTTATAACACTTGTTTTATACATACATATTTTGCTTTTTGTTTTTGCTTTCTGTGTATATAATTAAGGGTTAAGCTCTATACCAACCAGCTAGGTAACCAATAAGGAATGAGTAACTAGTATTTAAACAGTGAACTACAATTTGGTACTGATTCTGATGAAGTCTCTGGAAGGGAGATGAAAGTGCTTAATCCTATATGTTTTTGTTTTATTTCGTATGTTATGTGCATTTTAAGGAGTTATTAAATTCTTGACTATACTACCTCATTGGTGGAATCATTTCCGATAATTTAGTCTGCACTGCTGCTTGTGGAACCATTCTTGGCTATTTAGCTACATTTGAACCGTTTTTTTTTTATGTGACGGTTGCTATCTTGGACTGCTGAGTATAATTTTGAGGAGGGACAGCCTTTATTGGAGCCACCGGTTATTGTGTTGGGATTCTGGTGTTGTTTTTCTACTTTCCGGTTATTGGTCTACTGCTATTACCCAAGAAAGTATGAATTGCTGCAGGTCAATATGTATCAGTATGGTGCTGTGCCTCTGCTGCTATTACTTGGAGAATATGAATCACTGTTGGTAAATATGTATCAGTCTAGAGCCTAAAGCAGATGCCCTATGCCGACCACCTTAAAAAATGCCAGCTATACTCTGTCGCCTATCGTATACTCCGAGGCGATCTCTGCTTAACATACAAGGCCATGTCAAACCCAGAGCTGTTGGACATGCTACACTTAAAGAAATCCCAGTTCCTCAGAGCCACATGCTCCAGGGATCTAAATCTTGTCATCACAATAAACAAAACATGCTGGAGGGATAGGTTCCTGACCCAGAGACTCCCCAGACTCTGGAATAGACTGCCCATACATGTTAAGCAGAGTGCCTCTTTGGCCCTCTTCAAAAGAAACCTTGATGATTGGATGGGAGAAAGGAAATTCACCCCGGGGATCATGTCAGTCGCCCTGCTAGACAGGAGTCCAGGGAATTAAATAGTGTGGGAAGAAATAGCCAGGGAATTGTTATGGCTAGGCTTGTACCAACCTATGAACCTATGAACCTGTGCAACTACTACTGTAATTGAGAGGATATGAATCACTGCTGCTGAATGTATCAGTATGGTGTTATGCCTCTACTACTATTACTTCAGAGTGTATGAAGAACTGTGGGTGAATATGAGTCAGTATGGGGCTGTGCCTCCGCTACTAATACTTGGGAGAGTATGAATCACTCTGGGTGCATATGTATCAGTATGGTGCTGTGCCTCTACTACTATTACTTCAGAGAGTCTGAATCACTCTGGGTGCATATGTATCAGTATGGTGCTGAGCCTCTATTACTAATACTTGAGAGAGTATGAATCACTGTGGGTGCATATGTATCAGTATGATGCTGTGCCTCTACTACTATTACTCAGAGAGTATGAACCACTGTGGGTGAATATGAGTCAGTATGGGGTTGTGCCTCCACTACTAATACTTGGGAGAGTATGAATCACTCTGGGTGCATATGTATCAGTATGGTGCTGTGCCTCTACTACTATTTCAGAGAGTATGAACCACTGTGGGTGAATATGAGTCAGTATGGGGTTGTGCCACTGCTACTAATACTTGAGAGAGTATGAATCACTGTGTGTGCATATGTAGCAGTATGGTGCTGTGCCTCTACTACTATTACTTCAGAGAGTATGAATCACTGTGGGTGAATATGTATCAGTATGATGCTGTGCCTCTATGACCATTACTTGAGAGAGTATGAATCACTGTGGGTGAATATGTATCAGTTTGTTGCTGTGCCTCTCCTGCTATTACCTTGGGAGAGAATGAATCACTGTGGGTGAATATGTATCCTTATGGTGCTGTGCCTCTACTACTGTTACGTGGGAGAGTATGAACCATGGTGGGTGAATATGTATCAGTATGGGACTGTGTTTCTGTAACTATTTATTGGGAGAGTACAAATCAGTATGAGTGAATATGTATCAGTATGGTGTTATGCCTCTACTATTACTTATGAGACCATGAATCACTATGGGTGAATATGTGTCAGTTTGGTGCTGTGCCTTTATAACTATTAATTGGGAGAATATGAATCACTGCAGGTGAATATGTATCAGTTTGGTAGTGTTCCTCTATGGCTATTACTTGGGAGAGTCTGAATTACTGTGGTTGAATATGCATCATTACAGTGTTGCAGCTCTGCTACTATTACTTGGGAGAGTATGAATCACTCTGGGTGAATATTTATCAGTATGGTGCTATGTCTCTACTATTATTACTTGACAGAGTATGAATTACTCTGGGTGAATATGTATCAATATAATACTGACCCTCTAGTGCTATTGTTTGGGTATGAATCAGTACAGGTGAATATCAGTATGGAGTTGTGTCTCTGCTACTATACTTGTGAGTGTATGAATCACTGCAGGTGAATATGTATCAGTATAGTGCTGTGCCTCTACTACTATTAATTGGGAGAGTATGAAGCACTGTGGGTGAATATTTATTCATATGGTACTATGCATCTATGTCTATTACTTGGCAAAGTATGATTTACTATGGCTAAATATGTATCATTACAGTGCTGTGGCACTGCTACTATTATTTGGGAGAGTATGCATCACTCTAATTGAATATGTATCAGCATGGTGCTATGCCTCTACTACTATTATAACAATACCTGCATTACGACAATGATTATCCACTATTTCAAAAACGTAATGTAGTCAAAGGTCAGATGGTGAGAACAGACAGGATGACATCTGAAAGAGAGGACTTAATAGAAGAAATACATTTTGTACATTCACTTTTCACTGAAAGGGGAAACCCGAACAGCCTAATTAAACCAATTAAAGATCAAATGCTACATGAATGGGGGACTATATACTTACCCTTATTAACAAGTGGTGAACTCATTAATAAAAAGAAAGGGAATTAAGTCGAATTTATAGCCCCCCTGACACCATATTTGGCCATCACCCATGGTCAGAACACAGTGTAGGTAAAATAATCTGTTAATAAGATCTGGGATATGTTTAAAAGAATGTCCAGCAAATTAGACATTTTCAGTAGACCCCTCAGGTATAGTTATAAGAGGAACTACAACTTAAAAGAGATCCTAGAAAAGAAAAAAAAGAGGTCTATATGATAGGTGCAAGTTTTAGGGTAGGCACATTTAAATGTAGGAGATGCTCCCAGTGTCGATTTATAGCATTATGTAAAAATTTCAAAATACAGATTATTCTCCACAAACTTAAGGGAAGAACATACTCCAGTTGTTACTCTAAAGGCGTTGTTTATCTTGCCTTTTGTTTAGCATGCTGGCATATTATATAGGAAAAATCGAACAGAATCTAAGACAGCGATTTATGAACGCATGCATGATATAACAAGAAAAATGAAACAAATGCTTTATGTAGACATATTTTGGTATGTAATAAAGCAGACTACAAATTCTGGGTGTTGGAAGAAGTGAAAAACAATAAGAGAGAAAGAGATTGGAAAAGTAAACTTCAGTATAGGGAGATGATATGGCAATTGAGGCTGGATGCTTGTAATCATCCAGGCATACACAACCACATTTCCCTGACTCCATCTCTAAAATTACTAGCTTCCAACCCCAAAAAGTAGGAACATTTACATACGTCAACTTTATAATAATAAATAAAAATACATATCTTTGGGAGAAATCCTGTTACTAATAGAAGAGGGTGATAGATTTTATGTTCAACACATGTTGAGCAATGCATTTTGAATACCTCCTATAATTGCTATTTTCATTGTCTGTTATTGTGACCTTTGATACTCTTTTATGGCAACACTATAGGTATTACCTTTGCTTTTAGTTTCATGGAATGTTTGATATTCATTATGATCAATTTTTAGAACAATCTATTATAAATAGTTTTTATATACTGTTTAACACATCATTTTAAACATAAGAAAAACTTTTTCACATATTCTTTTATGTATTTATATATACATATATATATATATATATATATATATATATATATATGTATATATATATATATATATATATATATATATATATATATATATATATATTTCTATAACATTTTATAACACTTGTTTTATACATACATATTTTGCTTTTTGTTTTTGCTTTCTGTGTATATAATTAAGGGTTAAGCTCTATACCAACCAGCTAGGTAACCAATAAGGAATGAGTAACTAGTATTTAAACAGTGAACTACAATTTGGTACTGATTCTGATGAAGTCTCTGGAAGGGAGATGAAAGTGCTTAATCCTATATGTTTTTGTTTTATTTCGTATGTTATGTGCATTTTAAGGAGTTATTAAATTCTTGACTATACTACCTCATTGGTGGAATCATTTCCGATAATTTAGTCTGCACTGCTGCTTGTGGAACCATTCTTGGCTATTTAGCTACATTTGAACCGTTTTTTTTTATGTGACGGTTGCTATCTTGGACTGCTGAGTATAATTTTGAGGAGGGACAGCCTTTATTGGAGCTACCGGTTATTGTGTTGGGATTCTGGTGTTGTTTTTCTACTTTCCGGTTATTGGTCTACTGCTATTACCCAAGAAAGTATGAATTGCTGCAGGTCAATATGTATCAGTATGGTGCTGTGCCTCTGCTGCTATTACTTGGAGAATATGAATCACTGTTGGTAAATATGTATCAGTCTAGAGCCTAAAGCAGATGCCCTATGCCGACCACCTTAAAAAATGCCAGCTATACTCTGTCGCCTATCGTATACTCCGAGGCGATCTCTGCTTAACATACAAGGCCATGTCAAACCCAGAGCTGTTGGACATGCTACACTTAAAGAAATCCCAGTTCCTCAGAGCCACATGCTCCAGGGATCTAAATCTTGTCATCACAATAAACAAAACATGCTGGAGGGATAGGTTCCTGACCCAGAGACTCCCCAGACTCTGGAATAGACTGCCCATACATGTTAAGCAGAGTGCCTCTTTGGCCCTCTTCAAAAGAAACCTTGATGATTGGATGGGAGAAAGGAAATTCACCCCGGGATCATGTCAGTCGCCCTGCTAGACAGGAGTCCAGGGAATTAAATAGTGTGGGAAGAAATAGCCAGGGAATTGTTATGGCTAGGCTTGTACCAACCTATGAACCTATGAACCTGTGCAACTACTACTGTAATTGAGAGGATATGAATCACTGCTGCTGAATGTATCAGTATGGTGTTATGCCTCTACTACTATTACTTCAGAGTGTATGAAGAACTGTGGGTGAATATGAGTCAGTATGGGGCTGTGCCTCCGCTACTAATACTTGGGAGAGTATGAATCACTCTGGGTGCATATGTATCAGTATGGTGCTGTGCCTCTACTACTATTACTTCAGAGAGTCTGAATCACTCTGGGTGCATATGTATCAGTATGGTGCTGAGCCTCTATTACTAATACTTGAGAGAGTATGAATCACTGTGGGTGCATATGTATCAGTATGATGCTGTGCCTCTACTACTATTACTTCAGAGAGTATGAACCACTGTGGGTGAATATGAGTCAGTATGGGGTTGTGCCTCCACTACTAATACTTGGGAGAGTATGAATCACTCTGGGTGCATATGTATCAGTATGGTGCTGTGCCTCTACTACTATTTCAGAGAGTATGAACCACTGTGGGTGAATATGAGTCAGTATGGGGTTGTGCCACTGCTACTAATACTTGAGAGAGTATGAATCACTGTGTGTGCATATGTAGCAGTATGGTGCTGTGCCTCTACTACTATTACTTCAGAGAGTATGAATCACTGTGGGTGCATATGTATCAGTATGATGCTGTGCCTCTATTACTAATACTTGAGAGAGTATGAATCACTGTGGGTGCATATGTATCAGTATGATGCTGTGCCTCTACTACTATTACTTCAGAGAGTATGAACCACTGTGGGTGAATATGAGTCAGTATGGGGTTGTGCCTCCACTACTAATACTTGGGAGAGTATGAATCACTCTGGGTGCATATGTATCAGTATGGTGCTGTGCCTCTACTACTATTTCAGAGAGTATGAACCACTGTGGGTGAATATGAGTCAGTATGGGGTTGTGCCACTGCTACTAATACTTGAGAGAGTATGAATCACTGTGTGTGCATATGTAGCAGTATGGTGCTGTGCCTCTACTACTATTACTTCAGAGAGTATGAATCACTGTGGGTGAATATGTATCAGTATGATGCTGTGCCTCTATGACCATTACTTGAGAGAGTATGAATCACTGTGGGTGAATATGTATCAGTTTGTTGCTGTGCCTCTCCTGCTATTACCTTGGGAGAGAATGAATCACTGTGGGTGAATATGTATCCTTATGGTGCTGTGCCTCTACTACTGTTACGTGGGAGAGTATGAACCATGGTGGGTGAATATGTATCAGTATGGGACTGTGTTTCTGTAACTATTTATTGGGAGAGTACAAATCAGTATGAGTGAATATGTATCAGTATGGTGTTATGCCTCTACTATTACTTATGAGACCATGAATCACTATGGGTGAATATGTGTCAGTTTGGTGCTGTGTCTTTATAACTATTAATTGGGAGAATATGAATCACTGCAGGTGAATATGTATCAGTTTGGTAGTGTTCCTCTATGGCTATTACTTGGGAGAGTCTGAATTACTGTGGTTGAATATGCATCATTACAGTGTTGCAGCTCTGCTACTATTACTTGGGAGAGTATGAATCACTCTGGGTGAATATTTATCAGTATGGTGCTATGTCTCTACTATTATTACTTGACAGAGTATGAATTACTCTGGGTGAATATGTATCAATATAATACTGACCCTCTAGTGCTATTGTTTGGGTATGAATCAGTACAGGTGAATATCAGTATGGAGTTGTGTCTCTGCTACTATACTTGTGAGTGTATGAATCACTGCAGGTGAATATGTATCAGTATAGTGCTGTGCCTCTACTACTATTAATTGGGAGAGTATGAAGCACTGTGGGTGAATATTTATTCATATGGTACTATGCATCTATGTCTATTACTTGGCAAAGTATGATTTACTATGGCTAAATATGTATCATTACAGTGCTGTGGCACTGCTACTATTATTTGGGAGAGTATGCATCACTCTAATTGAATATGTATCAGCATGGTGCTATGCCTCTACTACTATTATAACAATACCTGCATTACGACAATGATTATCCACTATTTCAAAAACGTAATGTAGTCAAAGGTCAGATGGTGAGAACAGACAGGATGACATCTGAAAGAGAGGACTTAATAGAAGAAATACATTTTGTACATTCACTTTTCACTGAAAGGGGAAACCCGAACAGCCTAATTAAACCAATTAAAGATCAAATGCTACATGAATGGGGGACTATATACTTACCCTTATTAACAAGTGGTGAACTCATTAATAAAAAGAAAGGGAATTAAGTCGAATTTATAGCCCCCCTGACACCATATTTGGCCATCACCCATGGTCAGAACACAGTGTAGGCAAAATAATCTGTTAATAAGATCTGGGATATGTTTAAAAGAATGTCCAGCAAATTAGACATTTTCAGTAGACCCCTCAGGTATAGTTATAAGAGGAACTACAACTTAAAAGAGATCCTAGAAAAGAAAAAAAGAGGACTATATGATAGGTGCAAGTTTTAGGGTAGGCACATTTAAATGTGGGAGATGCTCCCAGTGTCCATTTATAGCATTATGTAAAGATTTGGAAATACAGATTATCCTCCACAAACTTAAGGGAAGAACATACTCCAGTTGTTACTCTAAAGGCGTTGTTTATCTTGCCTTTTGTTTAGCATGCTGGCATATTATATAGGAAAAACCGAGCAGAATCTAAGACAGCGCATTTATGAACACATGCATGATATAACAAGAAAAAATGAAACAAATGCTTTATGTAGACATATTTTGGTATCTAATAAAGCAAACTACAAATTCTGGGTGTTGGAAGAAGTGAAAAACAATAAGAGAGAAGGAGATTGGAAAAGTAAACTTCAGTATAGGGAGATAATATGGCAATTGAGGCTGGATGCTTGTAATCATCCAAGCATACACAACCACATATCCCTGACTCCATCTCTAAAATTACTAGCTTCCAACCCCAAAAAGTAGGAACATTTACATATGTCAACTTTATAATAATAAATAAAAATACATATCTTTGGGAGAAATCCTGTTACTGATAGAAGAGGGTGATAGATTTTATGTTCAACACATGTTGAGCAATGCATTTTGAGTACCTCCTATAATTGCTATTTTCATTGTCTGTTATTGTGACCTTTGATACTCTTTTACGGCAACACTAGAGGTATTACCTTTGCTTTTAGTTTCATGGAATGTTTGATATTCATTATGATCAATTTTTAGAACAATCTATTATAAATAGTTTTATGTTCTATTCAGCACATCATTTTAAACATAAGAAAAACGTTTTTACATATTATTTTATGTATTTATATGGGTCTACTTCTTTTGACCTAACTCCCATTTGCCTGACACCCATTTGCCTGAGACCAAATGACTGAAATTTCATTTGCCTGACAATTCATTTGCCTGACACTTCATTTGACTGACAAGTATTATTAGCAAGAAAATGGAATATGCCCCCTTCCCCACTGTAGTGCGACCATGGAGTTTGAATATATAGTTAGGGGGGTGTGGGGGGCACAGCTCCCCACAAGGGGGGGGGTGTGGGGGGCGAAGCCCCCCACTTACTTTTCTTTTACTAAGCAATATTACATCAAAAGTTAACAATATCATATGAAATGAAGTGGGGGGCTTCGCCCCACCCCCCCATTGTGGGGGGCTATGCCCCCCCACACCCCCCCTAACTATATATTCTAACTCCAGGGTCGCACTATAGTGGGGAAGGGGGCATATTCCATTTTCTTGCTAATAATACTTGTCAATCAAATGAAGTGTCAGGCAAATGAAGTGTCAGGCAAATGAAATTTCAGTCAAATGGGGTCAGGCAAATGAGTGTCAGGCAAATGAAAGTTAGGTCAAAAGAAGTAGACCCATTTATATATATATATATATATATATATATATATATATATATATATACATATATATATATAAAACATTTTATAACACTTGTTTTATGCATACACATTTTGCTTTTTGTTTTTGCTTTCTGTGTATATAATTAAGGGTTAAGCTCTATACCTACCAGCTAGGTAACCAATAAGGAATGAGTAACTGGTATTTAAACAGTGAACTACAATTTGGTACTGATTCTGATGAAGTCTCCAGAAGGGAGATGAAAGTGCTTAATCCTATGTTTTTGTTTTATTTCGTATGTTATGTGCGTTTTAAGTAGTTATTAAATTCTTGAATATACTACCTCATTGGTGGAATCATTTCCAATAATTTAGTCTGCACTGCTGCTTGTGGAACCATTCTTGGCTATTTAGCTACATTTGAACCATTTTTTTATGTGATGGTTGCTATCTTGGACTGCTGAGTATAATTTTGAGGAGGGACAGCCTTTATTGGAGCCACCAGTTATTGTGTTGGGATTCTGGTGTTGTTTTTCTGCTTTCTGGTTATTGGTCTACTACTATTTCCTAAGAGAGTATGAATCAGTGTAGGTCAATATGTATCAGTATGGTGCTGTGCCTCTGCTGCTATTATTTGGAGAATATGAATCACTGTTGGTAAATATGTATCAGTCTAGGGCCTAAAGCAGATGCCCTATGCTGACCGCCTTAAAAAACACCAGCTATACTCTGTCACATATCATATACTCCGAGGCGATCTCTGCTTAACATACAAGGCCATGTCAAACCCAGAGCTGTTGGACATGCTACACTTAAAGAAATCCCAGTCCCTCAGAGCCACATGCTCCAGGGATCTAAATCTTGTCATCACAATAAACAAAACATGCTGGAGGGATAGGTTCCTGACCCAGAGACTCCCCAGACTCTGGAATAGACTGCCCATACATGTCATGCAGGGCGCCTCTTTGGCCCTCTTCAATAGAAACCTTGATGATTAGATGGGAGAAAGGAAATTCACTCCAGGGATCACGTCAGTCACCATGCTAGACAGGGGTCCAGGGAAGTAAATAGTGTGGGAAGAAATAGCCAGGGAATTGTTACGGCTAGGCTTGTATAGGCCCTAGGGCCGATAGCCTAGTACCAACCTATGAACCTATGAACCTATGAACCTGTGCCATTACTACTGTAACTGAGAGGATATGAATCACTGCTAGTGAATGTATCAGTATGTGCTATGCCTCTACTATTATTACTTCAGAGATTATTTACCACTGTGGGTGAATATGAGTCAGTATGGGGCTGTGCCTCCGCTACTAATTCTTGGGAGAGCATGAATCACTCTGGGTGCATATGTATCACTATGGTGCTGGGCCTCTATTGCTATTACTTGAGAGATTATGAATCAGTGTGGGTGAATATGTATCAGTATGGTGCTGTGCCTCTCTGACTATTGTTTGGGCGAGTATGATTTAGTGCAGCTGAATATATATCAGTATGCTGCTGTGCCTCTACTACTATTACTTGGGAGAGTATGAATCACTGTGGGTGAATATGTATCAGTATGGTACTGTGCCTCTATGACTATTACTTGAGAGACTGAATCACTGTGGCTGAATATGTATCATTATAGTGCTGCGGCTCTGCTACTATTACTTGGAAGAGTAAGAATAACTTTGGGTAAATTTGTATCAGTATGGTGCTATGGCTCTACTACTACTACCTGAGAGAGTATGAATCACTGCAGGTCAATATGTATCAGTATGGAGCTATGCCTCTGCTGCTATTACTTGGAGAGTATGAATTTCTGTGGGTGAATATGTATCAGTATGAGGTTGTGCCTGTGCTACTATTACTTGGGAGAGTATAAATCCCTCTGGGTTAATATGAGTCACTATGGTGCCATGCCTCTACTACTATTACCTGAGAGAGTATGAATCACTGTGGAGTTGTGTAGCTGTAACTTTACCTGGAGAAATATGTACCAACATGGTGTGATACTCTTGCTAACATTACTTGACAGATAATTCTTAAGAATGATAATTTTCACAACAAACAGTACTTCAGTGAGTATATGACAGTGTAGTAAAGTGGACCTTTTAACATTACTTGGGAGTGACTGTATCAGTATATTATAATTCGCAGCTAACACTATGTGGAAGAATATGTATCACTATGCGGATGTGCATTTACTGCTATTACTGGGGACAGTATGAATCACAATGGTGATGTGACCTCTAACATTAGTTGGGAGAGTATGTAACAATATGATGGGCTGCATTTATTAACATTACTTAAAACAGTTTGCATGAGTATGATCAGGTGGAGATTTGATGAAAGAGCTCTTTAAGAGAAATGCATTAAGGAAGAACAAGCCATTTTCTAGCTTTATGTCTAATGTCTGAAAGTTGTGATCCAGTGGCTTCTTACTTGCTTTTCTTTTTATAAAAGGGTAAAAAGTTGATCCATGTAAATTTCCATTGTCTTATATGAAGGACTCATTCATGGTTGGTAGTCATTCTCCTATTCCTAATAAATATAGCTTACCAACAGATAACAGGTGCTCCAGTTTTACAGTCCTTGTGTCAAAAGTTTGGGTGACCACTCATACCCCAGCAGATGGAAGTATTAAGGACATGAGAGAGATATTAGTTTATCAAGTTGATTTTTGTGTATGTTACAGTTTTAATTTCTTTCCACAAAGCACGACAAAAGCTTCAGAGAGTTCTGAGGCTTTGGAGGGTGGGGAGAAGAGTTTTGTTATGGCTCAACCAAAGATGTTTTGATTAACTGGAGATGATAGAAGAGGTACATATAAAAAGTGTGCATGACAGGATATCCCATCTTGCCAATAAGTTTTATTTAGAAAGGAAGTCCTGGATAGGAGATCAAATGAACATTTGAGTTGGGAGGGAAGAGTTTATTAGTGGTGGATAAGCTTTTACTCTTTACTATATGCTTTGAACTGAAATAGAGAGTAAGATTTCTGTTGAACTGATTATATAGTTATACAACAAGGAGCAGGGTCTAAAGTGTAACCTTCAGAAGACAATGGCCATACAACTTGGAAAATATGGTAGGAAAGAAAAATAGATTGTGGTAGGGATTCAAGTCAAATATGGTTCAAAATATCTGAAGCTGCAGGCATGGAGAAAACTTGAAAGCAAATAAATGAATTATAAGAAGGTTCTGGTAGGTTCAGTAACTCTTAGTGCAGTGGAGATGAATGATGGGCATGCTTGTGCCTGGGGCTAAAATCGAGAATAATACAATCAGCTCAAGGGTGGGTTATCTCTTAAAGCTATACTTTTCTTCAAGGAAGAACTAAGAGGAGGAAGGTGATAAAAAAGGATCTGTGATTAAGTTGGAGTAAAAAAGGGAGTGTCAGGAAAGGAAGAACTACAGGGCATACTAGGAAAATTCGAGGAGAATGCAGAATCCTACGTCTTCAAAATTATGCGTTACCATCTGGCAAGAATCATTACAAGAGAGGGAGGGAAAATTAATTGTGGGAGAAACGCAGGAGAGCAGTTAATAAGAAGCTGATGGGAAGATGCCAAGAACTGAAGCACTTCCCTGGCAGTCATATTAGGGGAGTTATCAAGGGGGCTGAGGCATTAGGAGTATTTAATGACTCAGCATTGGGTGAAAAGAAATTGTAGATGATAAAGAAACTAGAGTAAAATTACTGCTGAAAGTGTGTTCTAAGTAGGAAATTGAAGGCATTCAAGTGAAAAACTTATTTCATCAGTGAAGGGATGGTAAGGAGCCAGACAAGTGCAGAGAAATATTAGGACTTCAGAAGGAAGTGAATCAGAGTTGGTTTAAAGAAAGAGTTATACTAGATTCTCATTGATTTGATTAAAGACACAAAAAGAGGAGATTAAAAATGGAAAGGATCTTCTAAAATAGAAATGTCAGGAAAGGAAGGGAGTTACAAGGGCTAATGAGCAAAAGAGTAATATTCTTTACAACTGGAATTTAAAATTGGGCTAACCTTATGTCATATCTGAGACCAACAGGTAATGATGTACCGCACATAGTAATATATTCCTTATATGTTGCGCAGAGATATGAGGAAGGAGAATGAGAGCTTGGGAGCATTGTAAACATGATACATATCTTATGGAGATGGAGCTAAGTAAAACAAAAATACAGTAGGCAGCGGTGTGTGAGTCAGGTGAGATTTTGGAGTTGCAGCTGAAGAATTTTTAAAAGATGTGTAATTTGACCTATCACTGGATGACAGGGAACTCAAGGAGAGAAGGCAAACCTTTGCCCAGTCTGGGTAGAAACAAAATCTTCCTTGTAAACTTATAACTGTATAGCGCAATCCCAATAAAGGTACAAAACACAATTATTACAGGGAAAATGGAGCAGAACTTAAAACTGTGAAAAGGTGTGAAAGGTAAGGGATGGGATGACATTGGATCCTACTACTTAAAAGCACCAAATTTATGTATGGAGAAATAGGACTACAAGGAGTCAGGGAAAACTTGAATGATATGGTAGCCCATATGGGCACTTACTGAGACAGTTACCAAGTCTTACCCCGGGATTCATGAACCTTGCGCCAGGCGCCAGCATAGCGTCGGCGTTATAACGCCAAATATGGCTGCTTAGCGATTCAGGTATGAATGAATTCCACGTGCACTACCGGCGTGCGCCGGACCGTCCCCGCCCCCGGCGTAGGTATGCAAAACACACTGTGTGCGGTATTGCACCATGCAAATGAGGGCAATAGCGATCCACGGCGGCGCAGGCGAAGGTATAGGGCACGGCAATGTAAACCAAAAACGGTTTACATTTACCCAAACATACCGGAGGAGTAACGGAAGGCTGTCAAAGTCAGGTATCATATAGGTGCAATATGCCAATGTGGAAAGGCACCGAGAATGTCCAAAGAAAATATGCACAAAATGTAAAAATGACATAAATGGCACGACGTAGAAAGAACAGCAGACCCCCGGGATGTGTGCACAGAAGTTGTAAAGCAATGAAATAATATGATAATGTCCGAAAAGAGCATTAGAACACAAATCAGCTGCACAGCCACCACACACCATAGTATGTATGTAAAGCTGCAACCCCAGCGCAATGGTTGTCAAGGAGTGGAGGCGTGTCCGCGCCGTAACCAGGTATTAGTAGTCAATTCCATGCAAATGAGGCAGATAATAGTGAATCGCAAAAACGGCGCCAGCGTAAGGATGGAGCAAACGGCGAGCGGTACTACACCGAGGAGTGGCCTACACGAGATACATGTCAACCACACAGGGTGTGCCACTGTAGGAGGAAGGATATTGAGGACAGCAAATCTGGGCTGTACAATGCATATTACAGCATCATGACTGGCGGTTAGGAAATAGATGCGCTGACAGTACAGAATGCGCCAGACAAATGCATGTGCACGAGGACGACTACGCTCCGAAACCAGTCATGTGACGGCCTCACCGGCAACAACCAGGGATATAGGAAGGTAATGCGGAGAATACGAGGAAATGCGGAAGCAGTGTAAATGTATCCGTAACGAGCAATTAACACCAATCAATGCAGGAAGGGCAAACGCCGGCAGCTGATAAGTCTGCATGCAGACTCCTGCAGAACGGGAAAGGGGAGGCATATGAGAGCAAAGATAATAGGGATGTAGTAGAAATGCAAAGAGCAAAGAACCGAAATAGCACAGCCAAGTACAGAGGTAGCATAACTGCGGCCGCAGATAAAATGCATCATATGCCATGTGCGTGCAGGATGCAGTAATGTAAGATGCCAGGCGAAGGCAATGCAGGCAACTGTAATGTTACACTACAGGCAGTACCGCTGCCGCTGCCAGGGTAAAACCACGGACATAATCCATGGATAGGGCCGCACAGACACACCCAATGACATCACCGGTATACAGCACAACAGTAATAAATGTGAATGCGCACAACACACAGCGCCGATTTCCCAAACGCCGCACCGTAGGGTGTAAACAGACGGGAACTTTTAACATGTATATGCTGGGTGCCGCCGTGGCCGTGATGCATAGGTATGTGGCAGAGACAGACGGAGTTGCGGAGGGTGGTGCCGACAACCACCGTGAGGCCTCACAGGAGAAGGAGAGTGTTCAGACCAAGGGTGACCTACCAGGGGCTGCGAGACCTGGAGATAGTAGAGCGCTACAGGGTGGACAGGGACACGCTACAGCAAATAGTGGAGCTGTGCCGGCCGCCTGAGAACAAGAGACAACAGAGGGGAGCCCATCCCAGTGGACACAAAGGTATGTGTGAGCTTGCGAATACTGGCTACAGGTACCTTTCAAAGGCCCACCGGGACATAATGGGCATCTCACAGGCATCAGCATCCAGGGTACTACACCAGTTCCTGGATGCCATGTTACCACATGCCCATGAGCACATAAAGTTCCCCACATCTCAGGAGGAGTTGGCTAGCAATATGCGCCGCTTCCACCGTGGTGGCACAATACCCGGAGGTCCTGGGTGCGATAGACTGTACGCACATAGAAATCAAGTCACCACCTGGGGAGCAGGGTAGACGCTACATAAACCGCAAGGGATACCCTCCATCAATTGCCAGGTCGCGGTGCAATGCGCAGGGCATTATCATGGATGTGTGTGCTGGCAGCCCTGGAAGCTACCACGACTCCCATATCTGGCATGCCTCACAGCTGTATCAGGTATTCGCCAGTGGGGACATCACACAAGGTCACCTTGTGGGGATGCTG
Organism: Protopterus annectens; assembly: GCF_019279795.1. Lineage (NCBI taxonomy): Eukaryota > Metazoa > Chordata > Ceratodontiformes > Protopteridae > Protopterus > Protopterus annectens. The sequence goes on along the minus strand of NC_056725.1, from coordinate 1,550,950,931 downwards.
GCTACGCACTGGAGCCGTGGTTGATGACACCCATCAGAAATGCACACACACACATGCAAGAACGCCATAATGAGGCACACGCACAAACGAGAATAATCATAGAGCGTGTGTTCGATCTTGAAATCACGGTTCCGTGCTTGGATACATCCGTGGAGCCTTGCAGTACTCTCCAGGCACAAGTGCCCACATATTCATAGTATGTTGTATGCTACACAATATGATTCTGCGGAAACAGCTGCTGCAGGGACATAATGCCGGAGGGCCACCAAGCCCGCCACAACTGCCAGGGCAAGCACAGGCACAGGGCGGCGCCACGGACACACTGAGCCAGCCCCAGTAGGTAGACAGAGGCGCATCCAATATGCCTACGCCTGGCAAAGAGGGAACGATAGCACATACTTTGACAGTGTAGGCCCCATGGACTGACACCTCCTGACCTGCACACACAGTAAAATGGACGCCACACAAACATGTCCGCCCGTAATGTGTACCGTATGTGCGGACGATGTGTGACTCCAACAAAGGCACCGCCAAACACTGCACACCCAATAGTCAGCAGAGCATGGAACGCCAACACCTCAACGCGACGCCGGTTCAACAGCACACGGCGAGCCATATGCTGCCACTATCGCCGCAAGTCGACCACACATGTACGCATTTGCATACACAGATACGGAAATACATATCAGTACACATGTAGAAATATATGTACGCATACACAGATAGAAAGGACAACAGGGTAATATGGAACCCAGGGATGCAAGGTCACAGATAAGTAAGACGCCAAATCACCACATATTAAACATAGTGACCGACAACCCGATCATCCTGAGGGTGGGCAGGGCAGGTAACGCCAGCCATGGAAATGTTAACCTGCAGCAATACATATCCGCTGTCGGGATGGTCACCGTCCACGGTACAGTAACGGATATGTGTAGGGTCACCACCTGTCCCACGCCAGAGGGACAGTCCACCTTTGGGCAGTTGTGTCCTGCAAAACAATGACAAAATGGCAAATGTCCTGAGATTGTAGGACAAAACCATTTCCCATAATTACTTTATTAGTTGCAGAAAACAGTTATTTTGTAGAAGAAACATCTAAATATGATAATAAACAGAATAAGCAACTGTAATGCTACAGCTTTGTATTCCGTCCAAAAAGTGAATCGCTGTCCTCTGTACTGGCCGTGGGTATGTGTTGGCATGCAAAACCTGACGGATCTACTAAAAATGTCCCACCTTGGCCATTTGAAAAGGTGGCAACCCTACATATGTGCGTGTCATATCCATAGGACATGAGTGCGAGATACACGCCGCCACCGGGCGATGCGCCAACGAGGTATTGTGTCCAACCGTCGGTGCGAAGCGGAAAGCATACCAGTGAACTCTACGACATTACGCCGAACGCACCTCATCTGGGGTGTAAAACAGTGCATGTTCCTCGCAGTTCCTCCAAGTTCCACATTGAAAATGTCTCTCAAACAACCATTGTTAGGAATGTATATAAATGACATCCTGGTAAATAGAATGTACTCATAGTAAGTTAGTAAAGGTTCTTCACTGTAAGTAAATCAGCATATCATAATCAACCTATGACCTACTTAGCTGAAGTTGTCACTATGCCATTACTATGTGTTCCACATTATGCCCATGTGTTTCACATTACTACTGTGTGTGTTCCCCACCGAAATAGAAGGTTGACAGCCATGGCGGCAATATGTGTATGTGTGAGGTGAGGTTGTCGGTGTTCCGCTGTGTGTGTGTAATGTGTGTGCCAGTGTAAACTGTGTATGAAGGTGACATGTCACAGCCGGAGTGTAATAACAGGCGAGGCATACAGTACAGGAACCATAGGCGATGTACAGCAGTACCCACAAAGTAGTACCGACATCTCCTCAGTGGCTATGCACGTGGGCACGTAAAATGATGCAAAGCGCAATGTCCCAAAGTGTACCACAGGGCCATAGCAAACAGGAGATGCAAAGGACGATGTACAAACCACGCACCGTAGGTATGGCGCCATAACGCACACTCCACACGGTCCGTCGGCAACGCTACACAGCATCAGGCATGTACGGCGAAAATACGAATGTGCCATCCCGCACCGATCGTGAACAGTCACGGTCCGGTAAATACCGCTGTGTGTTCCACGACCGCGGACGTAAGCAAGCGGCACACGAATAGGAGGCTACCGTAGCATACAGTCCGCCCCAAGTATAGGACCACAATCACCGTGAACTATCAGCGACAAAATGCCAATGGATGGTAGGCACGGACGAACATCCGCAGATATATAACCGATGTGAAGGAGGAATACGCAGGAAGCACACATGCAGGCGATACCGACAGCAGACGACATCAACAAAACAAACATTCCCGAACAACACACAGGTAACCCGCAGCTCCCCAAGCACGGATGGAGCACACACACAAGCATATCTGGTATGTATAAATGCAAGACTCACACACCGCATCTGCCACCCACATCCGCAGATATACCCCATTGCACATATCAAAGGGATAACAGCTAAAACAGTAGCAAACACATACAGGCAGTGAATGACAGCGCATACCCACAACAAGCTCCTGGGAAACACTAGCAGCGGCTCATGCATCCATGCATTCGCTATGTACAGGAAAATAACAGCCATGTAACACATTTGAATGCACAACGCCATCGACAGACGCCGCCAGGACACGGGACCCACATGTCGAACACAATACCATACCCAACACACACAATCCACGGCTAACACCACAGCGAAATGTACCCGACAACACACATAGCGGATGCAGTCACACAAACATGATACAATACATACCATCCTCACGAAGGTATTGCAAATAACCAACGGCCACACGAGGAAAGAACCATGGCCTAGTGCCGACGCCAGAACGAATCTAAAGGAAGGGGATCACCGCTGATATGCGATAAGTACACACCGAGGAACAGCTATTGGCCTGATTAACCCACATGCATCAGGCGACGAATATAAGGAAGACCCCCTGGATATTCAAACCGTATGTTCATACCGAACGCAGACAAAGTAGACAAAGAGAAAAAGGGGAATAGAGACGAAATCAAAACAAAAGGTCGGAAAGGTATGTCGAACCCACGACATGTACTGGTGTGTAACGCACGATACGTATGACGAATCTGTACAGTATGTGAACGGTGTGTGTAGGTAAAGATACCTGTCCATCAGGCAGAGAGAGGCTAAGGTTGATATGTAATGCTAAAACGCGCAGCATACCAACAACTGTGGACAACGTGTGCACAGCAGTGGGACAACATGTAAACACCCGCGATAACCCCAGGGCCGGCTTGCCACCCTTTCAAAAGGCCAAAGTGGGAAATCGCCGGGACACACTTCAGATGTTACAGGTGGACACATACCCATGGTCAGTACAAAGGTTAGAACTCTACTCTCTTGCATAATGAAATGTGTAGTCTTGTAGCAGTTCAGTTGCTTATTGTGTGTCTTGTAACAGTTAGGAATGTACATACATAAATAAGTATGTTATGCAACTCTTACATAAGAATGGGATATAGTGATGTCCCACAATCTCAGGACATTTGCCATTTGTGATACATTTGTCAGGACACAACTGCCCAAGGAGGGACTGTCCCTTGCAAAGAGGCACAGGTGGTAACCCTACCCCAGGTCTGCCATAGGGGTTGCAAACACAGAACAATGCCACCACCCACGCCGATGTTGGCAGTGGATATCCAACACTGAAGTGCCACAGCAGGATAGGACATTTATGTATAGTGTCACAGCACACATGTGCATGGGCATATACCGTCGATGTCATACGGAATGTGCGCACGACGTACACCTATCCCACGCAGTAGGGGCGACTATGTCAATTATGTGTAATGCAAAGCTGGCATGATGGATATGTTCACAAATCATAGACAGTATCACAGGCATAGCATGCATGATGGAGCGATGAGCTAATGTTATATACATACACAAGATATGTATGGCCTGCACATATGGGACAATGTAGTAGCAGAATAGGTACCCAAAATGGAGGTAACAGCAAGTGACCATGTCCAAACGCTCCATAGCAGGTGCAATGTGTGCCACAATGATGTCCAGCAGGGCCGTGTGTAAACACATGTGCAATGTACACAGTACTGACACCCCCCCCATGGTAGTGTCCACTGAACGGCAGAACTGGATGTCAACTGTCATGTCTATACAATACGTCCGCTGTGGTGGTACCATGGGTGTGTGTCACCCACCAGCAAGGCAGCTATCACACGACTAGTGACACAGTGTGCCCCTGTGGGATGTGCACAGGACCTATGTCCCACAGCATGGTGTGTGTCCAGTCTGTGGATGTCACACAGACGCCCTGGCTGAGCAATGTGGCATGTGTGCACACATGCAGGACTGCTACTCCCCTGCCCACAGCAAACGCCATGTAGGAGTACTACATGCATCAGTACTGTGGAGAACATGGCCCATGGCAGAGTACATTACACCCCTGTGTTAGTGGCATGCAGGTGAGCACAGATGTGTTACATGACTGTCATTTGCATATGTCAACTGTCTGAGCTGGGTAGAGAGCACAGCATGACTATACTGAGACATGTAACGTTGTATCCATTGTGTAAGGTACACCACACATGTGTCATTGTAACACGGCCCGCGGTACATGTGTGTATGGCACAGGTACAAGGGCACCCAAGGTATCAGCTAGACATACGGTCCAGAAATGTGTAGTCCTGCACATGTGTACCCACGCTTATGGTGTAATATGGCAACCACAGCACCATGTGGGCCATGTGTGTGTACATCAACCATGTACAACGTGATATGCCTGTATAGGGACAGTATCCATGTGATACACACCGCATGACTGTCAGTATGCAAAGGTGATGTGTATGCACTATGTGTGATGTAACTGATGCAATGATATCTACATGATATATCTGCCACACTGACACCTGTATGGGTGTCAGCAACATGAGCAGGATGAGCCAGAATGCTGCCAGGTATGTAGAAGTGGTACATGTAGGCATGTACAGTACTGTGTGACAGCAGGTAGTGTACGATGCAAATACTGAGCATGAGGGGCCACATGTCTGAGGAACGGCAATGCCACACGCCCCTGAAATGTTGTAGTCAGCATGATATGCCTGCACCACTGTGTGAACTGTACAGAAGGCACATGGCGAACATGCCGATACATAGGGTACGATGTGATGCTGGATGTGTACACTGTCAATAGCATAAAGTGGAATGGTGCTGAAGGGCAAAGAGCGGATCATGTCTGATGTGATACCCTCTGTACCACCCCAACCACCCATGCAATAATATGACAGGTGGCCAGCATGGGATGTGGTGTGCTGTGGCGCACAGAAGCCCAACAAGGGTGCCAGGAAAGGCATGCAGGTAGTCATTGAGTGTGTGAAGCATGTATGTCAAGATGTGGCCCAGTGCCATACTGAATGGCCCAGTCATGGGTGTAGAGATGCAGCCCCATACGTGCAATGCAGTACCATCCATGTGTAGTGTGATAGATGTGGTAGTGTGGTGGTCAGGGTGCACAACGACATGAATGGGCTAGCAGTCACTGACGGTGCTGCTGCAGAGACATGTAACAGCCAGGTTGGCGGGATACAACAACTACGGCGGTTGGAGGTGACATTGGGACTGTGTTCCCAGACATAACATGTGCATGACAGTACTATGTATGTGTCCACAGGGTTAATACAATGTCCAGCCAAGGATTGGAACCCTGTAGTGAGTGAGAGTGTGTATTGTTGGTAGGTACCCCATTGGCAGGCAGGATGCCAGCAACATCTGTGTCGGCAATGCCTGCATGACCGTGGTATGCTGCATTGAATGTGGATGTAGTCAAACAGCAGAGACATACCACCACACCGCGTGAGGGCCCACACTGCAATGTCTGGCAGTCATGTGTAGGTAGCTAGCTGTGGAGTATGTCATGCACCAGCAGGACACACCATGACTGTCAAGTGACACACAACACACAGGTGAACAAAACTACCGTGCAACAGCCTGCACATGTGCCCATACAGCACGTGTGCATGGAACAGGAATACCACTGTGGCGCCTGTGAAAATGCCAGCACCACCATGTCTCAGTGTGGAATAGCATGGTCCCTACCAGTGTGTAAATGTAGCAGAAGTGCACTGTGATCACTGTTGGCATAGGCACATAGACTGTCCATCGGACGGGTGCCATGCCCTCAACTACCTCTGACAGTGGATGTCAGTAATACACCCTGTAGTGTGTATGTACCATGCATGCTGCTATGGTTGTGTGCTTAGGGTGTGGCTAGCAGGGATGGTAAGCATGGATGTTCAGCAAACAGAGGGGGGAGGTGTGTAGGCCTAGCATACAGACACATGGAGGTTTGGTGCATGCTGAGGGTAGTGCAGGTATGGTATGTGTCGTGTAATGTGTCACCCAGCTATGCGCACTGCATGGCCAAGCATGTGTGGGTACGTGGGAGTCCATACTAGGGAAGGTCGTGTTGCTGGCAATACATAGCAGTAGCAACTGTCCCAGGTGCAATGTACAGCATGCCAACCCGACTGGCATGTAACCTGTGGTGTACAGTGTCTGCACTGTCGCGGGTCACAATGTGTGTAGTGGCCACAAACATGGGTATCTGAACATGGACTACCTATGATGCAATGTGTCATGGGAAAATACAGTATGTGTGTAAATCACGGTGTGGTGTGGGAACCACCCACCTGTGTGTGTTGCAGTCCAGGTATGTGACTGGGAGGTATGATCTGTGTACAATCTGGACTGGCAGGTGTGCCGTAGGGCATGGAGGCAGGTCCCAGGCACCGTGAGATAAATGACATGTGTGCTGTACTGTGTGTGCAGTGCTACTGTACAGCACAGTGGAGGGTGTAAGCATTGTCACACATCACTGCATGCTGTGCCTACCTGTGACAGCCCTGCCAGAGGCAGACATGTGACACCGCTGCACAGGCAGCATAGCATGAGAAGATGTACATGTGGGCTGCACACCTTAGCCAGATGTCCACACGCCATGTGTGCCACGGTAGTGTGGTTCAACACGACTATCAGACTGGACAAACAGCACATGCCTGCATAACAACAGTATGACCATAGTCAACAGTCCCAGTGACAGAGTAGGCCAATGTAGACTATCCCTGCATGCAGACCAGTGGCTACTGGACACCTGGCTAGACACACACCTGGACGGTTAATCCACCATTGAGCCATCACATGTCCACGCCCATGTGGGCCGCATAATGTCATCACAGGGTGGTCAGAATAGCAGGTGGCAAGGCCCACACGGTGTACCAGGTGATGTGTCATGTGTGGATATGTTGTGTAGCACAGCCGCTCACATGTCTGCAACATACTGGTGCACGATGTATACTGTTACATGATGAATGGAACTGCACTGTCACCCACTACAGGGCCAGCTGGCACAGGTGTGGTGTGACTGGTGTAACCCATGTTTGCACAGGATACACACTGCTGTTGTAGGCAGCCATGCTGGTGGCCACCAGTGATATATGCAGTGGTCATACAAACATACCGCATACAGTGTTCAGGCAGGAATGTCAATTGTCGTGGACGATGTGCTGCTATGTGAATGTGGGTGTTTGTTGTGAATGTCACACATCCAGAAGACACCATCTGGTGCAGTCATGGTTGTCAACACCGGTACACACATCCACAGCAGTCAGAACCCAGTCCCGACAATGTGTGTCAGTCACCCTTGTACCGTGTGACATATGTGCACATGGCGGAACACCTCCCACTGTCATCTAAGCTGGCTACATGATGGCTGGAATGTGCTGTAGAAATGTACAATGCTGGTAGCCCAATGAAGTACCTGGAATCAGACACAGTACACTATGTCAGCCATGTAAACCATGCACAACAATGACTGCCCAACAGACACAAACAATGCATTGACACATGGAACATGTGCTCATGACAACCCCACTGAGGTATGTTGCACATATAGATGTACAATTGTCATCTATGGCCATAGCATGGATGCAGACACACATACTCCACAGGTAGTACCATGTGATGTAGGTAGGGGGCATTGCTTGTGTATATGTCACAGTAGATGTACACAGACATGTCCTGCATAGCCGCCATGTAGGGGTAGCTGTGGTATGTCACTACTGGACATGCCCATACAGAGTACCATGTCCCGCAGGAGATGTGTTAGGTGTGTACCACATGTGACATGCTGACAACAATCTGCGATGTGTATGGCTGCCGTGTACCTGTGTGACAATGTTCGTGATGGGTGCAAAGGCACATAGTATCGTATTGTATGCACACAAGCCCCACATAGCTGCATAGCCTGAACATACAGTACAAGGAGTGTGTGGGATGATAGCAACCCACAGGTGGAGATGGGTATGGACGGCAGCCCAGAACCACATGTGTGTGTACGGTGTTCACGTCCACGACACATGAGCATCTGAGAGGCTAGCGCCACAGTTGTACAGGGTCGCATGTACATATGTTCCGCAACATCCCTGTATGTCCCACCACTGGCCTGTGGACCGATGGACAACAAGCAAATGTGCAGGTATGAGATGTGCACAGCACATCACAGATGCCTACCGTAGAACAGGCCTACCATGTAGACATGTGCACAGTAGGTCTGCGCCACCTGCAGTCAAACACGGTAGGTGCCAAACCACACCAATAGTCCGCCAATGACACAGATGGGCGTGCATGCCTCTGTGTATGTATGTCTGTGAATGGCTCCGCATAGCAATATAGCCGTGTCACCATTGTGAACAACAATATGAATGGGTCGATGTGTGAGGGGTGCATCATATGTGTATGGTCAGATCGACGATACCATCAGTGGGCCTGCTATGTGAACATCCATGTCCCCATACATGGATACCTCTGCTGAGGCCAACACCACATTCACACAGGGAGGGATGGCGGTGTGTAGTGCAGCAGCAGACATGTGGGTGGCAGCGGCAATGTATGTACACATATGTGTTACCCACATCAGTTCAGGCAGATATCCATGTGCATGGGATAGCGTGTGTGTACACATACAGCACTGTGTCGATCAACATCCCAGCACATAGCACCTGCCAGGGCTACAGTGTATGCATGGATGTGTGATACCTGCATGCACCACACACACCCTCAACAAGCAGCGCACAGCATACCTCGCTGGAGGACAGTGTCCACACCATGGTGATAAACATGTGGAATGTCCATTTTCACACAGCTATGACAAAAGCAATGGACAGCCACCCTGCCAATACCGCCAGCCCCTGAGTGGGTCACACCCATTGCCATGTATGTGGCATACCCTGCCATATCATGCAGAGATGACCAGCAAGGCTGCATGAGCTATCACAGTCCCACATGGTGCAATGGACAAAAGGCACTCTCACTATCAACCATACACAGTAGTAATGTGGTGGCGATGCACCCTGTCATGTTACAGGTGCTGTGTGATGCTCTGCACAATGTGTGCGGTACATGCTATGCATGGCCTTTCCTGCCAATGTGTCATGGTTACACATTGCTCCATGTCTATCACATACGCAACACAGGTGAGCTGGGGCAAGTTGTCCCGCACCGCTACAGTGCTGTGTGGAAGTACATGGCACAACACATGCATGTGCAGGTGTCCATGTGTAGGTGTACAGTGCCGCTGCTGACGTTCACAATGGACACAGACGTGATGTGTACTGACATATACACAGTGTACAGGTGAACAGTAGCACAGACGGCACATGGGGCCATATGCCAACTGATATGGACATAGGTGCAGCCAGGTACACATGTCCATGGCAGGCTAACATCTACATGGTGCGTGCACAGTGTGATGGGGTGGCACACAGATATGATGTGACACCCAGTGCTCAATGGTGTGAAGCCACAACATCGGCTGTGTCACCGCCACGATGCCCTTCACAGATCACTGTGCAGATGTCGCATATGTCATAGCAATGCATTTCCAACAGTATGCCAGCACAGCAGTGTGAATGTGACCTGCCACCATCATTATGTCTTCCAGATAATGCCACGCCCCGGCTTCCACCATTTAGCCGACAGGAGGAGGAGGTCATCATACCATACCTCCAGAGTAACTACAACGCCCTGTTTAGCCATGTGCCACAGCAGGCACAAGAACGGCAGGAGATGTGGGAGGAGTTGTGCAGGAGGGTGAACAGCGGGCGGAACCAACCGCAGCTACCAACAAATCCGCAGGCACTGCACAGACCTGATCCGCATGCAAGACAGCGTGCCGCTGCAATCGCCAGGCAACAACGTGGGACAGGTGGTGGGCCACCAACACAGCCCCCACTCACAGCTACGGAGGAGCTCCTGGCCAGTCTGGGGACACCCACGGAACAACACGCAGAACCACTTGGCGCCCATCGTGGAGGTGGGTGTCTCCCGAGCTATGAGCCTGGAGCTGCATGGTAAGTCAGTGTTGCATGTTTGTATGATAGGCGACGGGTGTGGGTGTCATAGTACAACACATGATATAGCAATACATGCCAGGTATATGGCCACACAAGATGCAAACCATTGTATGCTATGTTGTGTTAGCAGACATGTGCATAGCACATGCAACCACACACATGCATGATGTGTCATGCACAGTGCTGACCGTGGAGATAGTAATGGCTAATGTGTATACCTTTGTGTAATGCCTTTACAGGTACGCCTGGCGGTCGCAAGGCCAAGGGTCTGTTGCAGGTAAGTCTGTTGCCAGTCAAACGCATGTTCTGCTGTATTGATATTCCCCATGTGTCTAGGCATGACATGCTCACCTGTGTGTGCCCCCGCCACGGTATAGAGCTCGCACCACCCGACATACACACCACCCATGTACAGTAGATACACCCGCTATCAGAGAGTGGTATGACACCACACAACCAATTGGTGTGTTACGTGCATTCAGCTATGCATACAATGGTGTAGGTGTTACACAATGGCTGCATGTGTAGTATGCATTGGTATGCCAGTGCAGTATGGACACAGTACCACAGAGTGAGCTGTGATCTGGCCAGAGCACAGGTGTTACCAATGTGACCCATGCCCCTGCATCGGTGCACACATCGCCAGACATGGCGCATGCCATGTCCCATGCACGTGGATGTCTGGCTGCAGCATTGTCACACCATGATATGACCTATGCACAACATAGCAGACATACACACTGTCAGCATATCCGTAGAGAATGTGACACGCCACACTAGTATGGGTGTATGTCACATGGGCCACCACAGGGCCGTGTGCACAATGTCTACCACACACAATTGTCAATGAGTCAGACAGACAAGGCCATGGTTGATACCTACAGGCATGTTGCCACACAGCACATCCACAGTGGGTACTCACCATTGCACCCTGTACACACATAGTGGGTTCATCAATGTAGTGGACCCCTGGACATCTGATGTAGTACACCAGTGACATGACATTCCTCTCCACAGCTACTACAGGTGCCTCCAATGTCCACTATATATGTGCTGCTGAGCAGCTGAACTGCCTTACAGACATGGCAATGTAATGCGCCCAGGTCACGATCGCACAGACACATAGCTGTGTCCTGCTACTGTGCAGTGGCACAGAGCCCGCACCACACACCGCATAGCTATGCACACAGCTCACAGCAACGCATTCTACACAGACATCACTGTTACACATACATTGTATCTGTACACTGTACACATAACACTGCACCATGACAGCCATCATGATGTGGTGCATGCGGTGGACACCATCTTCACATCGCCCACATGATACCGCACATGTTTGCGGTGTACATTACATACCGTTGGCAGCCATGTGTACTCCCAACTTGCCCGCGCCACACGGTGTATCACGCTGATGCATGCAAACTACCATGAATGTGTGTACTGCATGCCTACTAAATGACACCTGCCTGTTGTACTGTCCCCACCAGGGCAGTGTACATACTGCCACTATGAATGTCTGGTCTGCATTCACTGGTCTGTGTTGTGTGAATGCTGCATGCCACCTGCATAATCACATGCATGCTGTGTGTGTGTGTGTGTGTGTGTGTGTGTGTGTGTGTGTGTGTGTGTGTGTGTGTGTGTGTGTGTGTGTGTGTGTGTGTGTGTGTGTGTGTGTGTGTGTGTGTGTGTCTGTATTGTAACCGATGGTATGTCTTTGTATTGACAGGTGCTGTAGGTGCTGCTCCTCCCGCGGTCAATCTGATGCTAGTGTCCCCACAGATACTAGTGGTGATGAGCATGTGCATGAGGCACAGGCAGGGTCGCCACAGGCAGAGACTGTGCCACTGGAGAACATCACACATACGCCCCTTTCATCCCTGCACACGGTTCAGATGCCGACACATACCCCAACACCGCTGCCCATAGATGACGGTCAGTCAGCCGCCTGTTGTCCCCGAAAGCAGGAATGTGTGGTGGCTGCAGAAGGTGTGGGGACACACGATGTTGCCAGTGTAACCACTGCTGCAGTGCCACGCAGGCATGTGGCAGGTGCTGCCCGTAGGGGAGCACCGCCAGACATACACCTGCCGCCCAGGTGCAGCAGCTGGTATAACCAGACGCATGTTCCAGACTGTAATGGCGGCGCAGGCACGCGCCGAACGGCAGAACCAGGAGGGGCAGAGGCTGCAGAGGTCCGCAATCCGCACTTAAATGACAGCATCCAGGCATTGGCGAATGCACAACAGCATCTTGCCGATGTTCTGGATAGGAGATTGGGCGATATGGCTGGTCTCATCGACCGAGGCTTGGCCATCCTTGAGCGCGGCGCAGTCCGTGCAGGAACACCAGGTAGGGGTGAGGCATAGGGCACGTGGGCGGTGCCAGCAACACCACCTGCTGCAGGTCAGCGCGTGCAAGCACCTCCCATGCCCACACAGACAGTGATGGTAGCAGTAGCACTGCAGCTGCTACCACACCATCCACACCAGGACAGAGCAGGCCACGTGGACGTGGCCCTGGACGGCCCCGCCGTGGGCACGCTTCCAGCGGACATGTGACATCGGAGAGTGGACAGTCTGTACCTCCACCCGTCGTGCCCGGCGACCCCAGGCAGGCGCTGGTCACTTCGCCGCCGCAGACACAGTGAGCCGTAACACCTGCACTGTACAGTCAGGGGCTGCCAAGCATACCCCGTAGGCATCACAGATGACTGAACTGTGTACACACACACCCACACACAGCAGACACAACTGTAGGGCTCCACCACACCCACATGCAATCTACATAGTCATGCCCACTCAATGCACTGGCCCTTACACACACACATGATGTCATCCATTGGTACAGCCCATGCCTGTGGCACACATATCACCCTGTGCAAATGATTAAGTCTCTGCCGCATAACTGTGAGCCACACCATCAATGCACGGTTAAGCTGACATATTATGATGCACAGGGTGGACACGATAGTGAGAGGTGTATGTGATACCTGTGTCCGCATAGTACGTGCTGTGTATGTTGTGGTGTGTGTGTATGGCTGGTGACAGGTGTGTATGTGATGTGTGTTGTGCACGGACATCATGCAGCAGACATACCATGCAGGACAGGTGCAGCATTCATTGATATGTGTACACAGTATGTGTGGTGGTTACATGTGTAGCACCATGTCGGTGCAGTTAACCCGTATGATACTGATGGTGTACTTGCACGTGCGTACTGGGAGCACTGTAATTAGGTCCCCACGTAGTCGTGGTGTACCCACAGGCATGTCTGGCAAAATCAGCATAGCACAGTTACCCACATCTGGCATGGACCCCTACATAGGTACATAGGCACACATGAACGTGACAGGATATGTGCCCTACGACATGTGTGGACCTAGCATGTCTGTGTGTGGCATCTACCACCCCTCAGGATGCGGATGCCATATCCATCAGTCCCCAGTCCCTGGTCTAGCAGTGACACACAGAGGTTGAGTGGCGCACAACTAAAGTCACACATCCACACGTGAGTAGCAGTCCAGGACAAAGGCAGACAGGGCCTATCCTACTCAAGGCCAGGCACTCCTCCCGTGTTGTAGTGTGTGTCTGGCCGCTACCCTGTTCCCCAGCACGCCCCACTCATCTTTGGGTTGAGGTGTCTGACAGTCGCTTCTGTGCCCGTGTTCGCATGGGGCCTGGGAGGTGGAATGTGCCCATGTCACCCAGGTCAGACATGGCCGTGTATGTCGGGCACAGATCACCACGGAGCAGCTGTGCTGTGCAGATCCACAGCCAGTGTCCCCTTGGCCGTGCACCTTGTGACACATGTCCTAGCACCGCCATCCCCGCCTTGTGGAACGCTTATGTCCTTCCGAAAGTGCTGCAGGCGCCAGGTTAGCTACAGGCCACATGTGCCATTGCACGCAGTCATTGCACTGGTGTGTGATGTGTACAGGGGTACAATGAACACCCCTGATGTGGTTGCCATTCCATCCAGACCAGGAGGCCACAATGGAATGTCTTCACACCCACATTGCCATTGTGTGTGTTGACAGAGGTTGCCAACAGGTGTGGTAGCCATTACCCTGAACATGTCCACCATCTTTAATGGCGTACCACCTACATGTGACATTGGGACAAACATGTTCTTCACACTGGGTAGGGCTGCACCTTCTCTGGCATTTGGTAGCAGGCCATGGCTCTGGCACCAGTCAGCCATGTCTATGACGCCCTAGGTGGATGTTCGTGTAACATGGGGTGCTGGGTATGTCGGCCGGTGCGTAGTCATCTGCATACCTTGTCTGCTACAATCCCCCTATGATTGCATGCACATTGGAAGGTCGGATGCCATATGGCAGGGTGCACAGGAGTGAGCCCTGTGGGCCTCCACTGGGTCCAGATATGAGTGTGACAAAGCACCTTCAGCACCAACCCTGTGTGGTGTGACCTCCAACCTGTGTGAGAAGCATCGGGTGACATATGTCCCCACATGTATGCTGGCGAGCCTTTACATGGGTCCCATGTGTAGTGTGCTCTGAACGCCCCACCAGGTCATGGTACTGTGTGCAAACCCACATATCCCCATCAATGGCCTTGGTGAACACTCCAGACTGGACGAGCAGGTTCGGGAGGCAGGATCCGCCCTTGACTATGTAGTTGTGGGTATGTTCCGCATTGGCTGTACACCGCTATCTGTAACCATGACCACCTGTATGGACCTCCACACAGCTTTGCAGACAACACTTGTCAAGCGATAGGGTGTGGCTGTTGACAGTCCATAGGAGCACTACCCTGGCATAGTGGGACCACAGATGCCATATGGCATCCATTGGGGACATAGCCCATAGTAAGGCTAACATGACACAGTGGACGCATGTGTGGGCCGAGGGCCTCAAAGAGGATGGGTAGCACACAGCCAGGGAAACCATCGGTGCCCATTGCTGACGTGTCAAACGCCATAGAGATATGGGATCACCCCAGGCCATATGACATGTTTGGGAGGATACACTCTGGTGGGATGGATATGTTCCCTGTTGGGGATGTATGCATGGAACATGTCCTGTGGTATGCAGACAATGTCTGTGGGTGCAGTGACTGTTGTACCATTCTGGACCATTTCCAGGCAGGTCTGTGTGCCCCCAACCATGTCCTTACCACAGTTAGGGAAGGCCCTGTGGTTGTCTCATGTGCCCTCTGCAGTACCACTCCCACGAGCGGACCTGGATGTTGGTATGTGGGGCCGTATGGTGACGCCGGTATGAATGGGTGATGGTTTCCTGGTACTGTCATTGCCCTGCCATGTAGTAGCTCCAACTGTTGATGTACAGGTAGTCAGTGGCTGCGGTCCACCACACCATGTGCCTACCTGTGGTGGACAAGGTCCTGATGTCATCATGTTTGCCTGTTGCAGACATGCATGTGGGTGGTCGGGAAGGCATTCGGTATGCTTTCCGTCTGGCCTCTGTTCAACATTGGCATGGAGGACATGTAGGGTACCACACCGGTCATATGATGTGTGTGGTTTTCTGTGGAGAGGTCATCACTGAGGTCCCCATGCTGGTGTTGGTTACAGTGAGTGGATGACCAGTGGATCCACTATACGGTCTTGCATCACCATTGAGGGCTGTACATCCTGTGTGGGGCATATCCTCACCATGCGTGATGGGCAGAACTGTCAGACATCCCCCTGGTATGTATGGTGCATGGCTGTTTAACAGTGGCCAGGTGTGTGAACACCTGGGACTGCTGGCGACTGTGTTGTGCCATGGGTAATGTTCCCAGGCTATGTATGGGTGGTTCATGTCACCCAAACGGTGCTGTTGTGAGAGCATGCCCACTCACCAGTGTCCTCAGGACATCTGTGAAGGTATCCTGTGTTTGTGAGGGTTGTCTGTAGCATGCAACAAACTGTAGGCCAGTCCTACACATGGTTAATTGCACCTACATATTCCCCGCAGCAACAACAACGCCTGTGGCATGACCGGTTACTGTTGTGTGGCCGACACACAGGATGGTCCGCGATTCCGCCACCCATGCCGCCGCACCATGTGTATGCATGTCTGATCTGTGCCGACTCTAAGTGTCTGAGCATGCCCAGTAGGCAGCTGTGTAGATAGACACACAGCACAGTGCACACCGCAGCCGCCTGCAGTAATACCCCGGTGCATGCCTCTATCCCCACGCAACGGCCACGCCTGTGGCATGGCCAGGTTTCTGTTGTGTGGCTGGACACACACGACGGTCCACATTACGCCACCCATGCCGCCGCAACATGTGTATGCATGTCTGCCCTGTGCCGAGTCTAAGTGTCTGAGCATGCCCAGTATGCAGTGATGTACTGATCAGTAGTTACTTGTTATTCTCGACTGCAGCACTAACGCAGTTAGTGTACGGCGACCTTGGGATGGTAACAGACTGCGTGACTGCGCACTCTGTCCGAACACCCGAAAGGGCGATTGCCTTTGCAAATGATACCACTCACGAGGGGTATGCTCTCCTGACAGCGCCTGCTCAGTAAACTCGGTAGCTGCTCTGTAAATGCTTCATACTGTAGTGTGTTCATGTAGATAGGCGAGGTTCGCCCCCGCCCTTTCCGTGTGTGTGTGTGTGTGTGTGTGTGTGTGTGTGTGTGTGTTTCCATCTGCCTCTGCGACTGATTATGCTTTTAGACGCCCGCAACACATGCCTTGGCTATTGCCAACTATTGTCTTATGGTGCCGCCAGCAGCCTACAAGTATGCCTGTGACAGCGCCTGTTTAGCAAACTCGGTAGCTGCTCTGTAAATGCTTCATACAGTAGTGTGTTCATGTAGATAGTCGAGGTTCGCCCCCGCCCCTTCCGTGTGCAGTGTGTGTGTGTTTCCAGCTGCCTCTGCGACTGATTATGCTTTTAGACGCCCGCAACACATGCCTTGGCTATTGCCAACTATTGTCTTGGCGGCTGACGCCAGCAGCCTACAAGTATGCCTGTGACAGCGCCTGTTTAGCAAACTCGGTAGCGCTGCTCTGTAAATGCTTCATACAGTAGTGTGTTCATGTAGATAGTCGAGGTTCGCCCCCGCCCTTCCGTGTGTGTGTGTGTGTGTTTCCAGCTGCCTCTGCGACTGATTATGCTTTTAGACGCCCGCAACACATGCCTTGGCTATTGCCAACTATTGTCTTGCGGGTGACGCCAGCAGCCTACAAGTATGCCTGTGACAGCGCCTGTTTAGCAAACTCGGTAGCTGCTCTGTAAATGCTTCATACAGTAGTGTGTTCATGTGGATAGTCGTCGAGGTTCGCTCCCCGCCCCTTCCGTGTGTGTGTGTCTCTGTGTGTGTGTTTCCAGCTGCGCTCTGCGACTGATTATGCTTTTAGACGCCCGCAACACATGCCTTGGCTATTGCCACCTATTGTCTTGGCGGCTGACGCCAGCAGCCTACAAGTATGCCTGTGACAGCGCCTGTTTAGCAAACTCGTAGCTGCTCTGTAAATGCTTCATACAGTAGTGTGTTCATGTAGATAGTCGAGGTTCGCCCCCGTCCCTTCCGTGTGTGTGTGTGTGTGTGTTTCCAGCTGCCTCTGCGACTGATTATGCTTTTAGACGCCCGCAACACATGCCTTGGCTATTGCCAACTATTGTCTTGGCGGTGACGCCAGCAGCCTACAAGTATGCCTGTGACAGCGCCTGTTTAGCAAACTCGTAGCTGCTCTGTAAATGCTTCATACAGTAGTGTGTTCATGTAGATAGTCGTAGGTTCGCCCCCGCCCCTTCCGTGTGTGTGTTGTGTGTGTGTTTCCAGCTGCCTGCGACTGATTATGCTTTTAGACGCCCGCAACACATACCTTGACTATTGCAAACAATTATCTTCCGGCTGACGCCAGCAGCCTACAACTATGCCTGTGACAGCCTGTTTAGCAAACTCGTAGCTGCTCTGTAAATGCTTCATACAGTAGTGTGTTCATGTAGATGGATATAGGTTCGCCCCCGCCCCTTCCGTGTGTGTGTGTGTTTCCAGCTGCCTCTGCGACTGATTATGCTTTTAGACGCCCGCAACACATGCCTTGGCTATTGCCAACTATTGTCTTGGCGGGTGACGCCAGCAGCCTACAAGTATGCCTGTGACAGCGCCTGTTTAGCAAACTCGTAGCTGCTCTGTAAATGCTTCATACAGTAGTGTGTTCATGTAGATAGTCGAGGTTCGCCCCCGCCCCTTCCGTGTGTGTGTGTGTGTGTGTGTGTTTCCAGCTGCCTCTGAGACTGATTATGCTTTTAGACGCCCGCAACACATGCCTTGGCTATTGCCAACTATTGTCTTGGCGGTGACGCCAGCAGCCTACAAGTATGCCTGTGACAGCGCCTGTTTAGCAAACTCGTAGCGCTGCTCTGTAAATGCTTCATACAGTAGTGTGTTCATGTAGATAGTCGAGGTTCGCCCCCGCCCCTTCCGTGTGTGTGTGTGTGTGTTTCCAGCTGCCTCTGCGACTGATTATGCTTTTAGACGCCCGCAACACATGCCTTGGCTATTGCCAACTATTGTCTTGCGGGTGACGCCAGCAGCCTACAAGTATGCCTGTGACAGCGCCTGTTTAGCAAACTCGGTAGCTGCTCTGTAAATGCTTCATACAGTAGTGTGTTCATGTAGATAGTCGAGGTTCGCCCCCGCCCTTCCGTGTGTGCGTGTGTGTGTGTGTTCCCAGCTGCCTCTGCGACTGATTATGCTTTTAGACGCCCGCAACACATGCCTTGGCTATTGCCAACTATTGTCTTGGCGGTGACGCCAGCAGCCTACAAGTATGCCTGTGACAGCGCCTGTTTAGCAAACTCGTAGCTGCTCTGTAAATGCTTCATACAGTAGTGTGTTCATGTAGATAGTCGAGGTTCGCCCCGCCCTTCCGTGTGTGTGTGTGTGTTTCCAGCTGCCTCTGCGACTGATTATGCTTTTAGACGCCCGCAACACATGCCTTGGCTATTGCCAACTATTGTCTTGCGGGTGACGCCAGCAGCCTACAAGTATGCCTGTGACAGCGCCTGTTTAGCAAACTCGTAGCGCTGCTCTGTAAATGCTTCATACAGTAGTGTGTTCATGTAGATAGTCGAGGTTCGCCCCCGCCCTTCCGTGTGTGTGTGTGTGTTTCCAGCTGTCTCTGCGACTGATTATGCTTTTAGACGCCCGCAACACATGCCTTGGCTATTGCCAACTATTGTCTTGCGGGTGATGTCAGCAGCCTACAAGTATGCCTGTGACAGCGCCTGTTTAGCAAACTCGGTAGCTGCTCTGTAAATGCTTCATACAGTAGTGTGTTCATGTAGATAGTCGTAGGTTCGCCCCCGCCCCTTCCGTGTGTGTGTGTGTGTTTCCAGCTGTCTCTGCGACTGATTATGCTTTTAGACGCTCCGCAACACATGCCTTGGCTATTGCCAACTATTGTCTTGCGGGTGATGTCAGCAGCCTACAAGTATGCCTGTGACAGCGCCTGTTTAGCAAACTCGGTAGCTGCTCTGTAAATGCTTCATACAGTAGTGTGTTCATGTAGATAGTCGAGGTTCGTCCCCCGTCCCTTCCGTGTGTGTGTGTGTGTGTGTTTCCAGCTGCCCCTGCGACTGATTATGCTTTTAGACGCTTCGCAACACATGCCTTGGCTATTTCCAAATATTGTCTTGCGGGTGACGTCAGCAGCCTACATGTATGCCTCGACAGCGCCACGCCAGTTAACTCGGTAGCTGCTGTGTAATTGATTCATACTGTACTGAGTTCATGTAAATAGGCGAGGTTCATCTCCGTCCCTTCCGTGGTGTGTGTGTGTTTCCGCTGCTTTCACCATACATCTGAATAAGCAAATTGTTACAGTGTTCACAATCAACAGTGTGATATTTAAAATCATGTTAGGACTCACATTGTTGTTTGTGAACATTCGTAGACATAGCATATTTCCTGCACACGCTAGGAAACAACGAAAACGCTGCATGTTTTCATGAACTGTTCAAATGTTACGAAGACTTGTGTTGTGTCGAACCACGGTGACTATTCTTGCTGCAGGTTTCCGGTTTGTTTGTGTTGCATAGTACAATATCATGTAATACGGTGTTCATAGTATGCTTTCTGTGATGTTGACATGTGTGTGTTTCGTTAGCAGTACGCCTCTGCTTTCTATGCTGTGGCTACATCCCCATTGCTCGCATAGAAAGTGACAAATGGAAGTGTAAGGGTGGACATTTAAAGCCTGGATACTTCCATGTTATGTGTAAGTCTCACGGGCCAACGGGTGATAGCGCATACATGTCTATGAAGTACCTTTGGATACCATATGCACCTGTCGTGGACGAAATGTTTATGTTGACTGTTCCATCTACCTATGTGTGACATTGTTTGGGGCCATAGGGTGCCAGCAAGTCTTCCCTGTTCATTGGGTGTTTGCCATGGTGTATTGACATCAATCCTATTAATTCACCGAAGGATGTCTTTCTTTGGTGTCAACGCCATAGTTTGACCATCCTATGTCATTCCCAGCAGACGTGGAGATTGTGCCATTGGTATCTTTACACAGGTGACCCATCTGTTCCACTGTATGGAAGCGCAGGATCCCCATAGATGTGCTGGCACATGGTGTGTTGTGTACCCCGGTATCTGCCCAGCGGTCTTTCTTTGAATGGGGTGTGTGTACTGTACACCGTATCTGTATTCCCTGGGTTATGCCTTGCAACAGCTGTGGATTCCCCAGGTTTGCAGCTATGGGTGCCATCTTGGCCGTGACGCTTGTCCATCCATGGGAACTGCCTACTGGACACTAGTATCGGGCTGTCAACATTTCACAGCTGCATTCTCCATTTCCGTGGATGATCGGTATTAGTATTGCGGAGTAACGATATGTTATGGCCACGCCCCGCACACGGGCGGACGATGAATCATCTGCCAACCCACACCGCCACCCATATATGCATACCCACGATCCCATGTCTGCAACCGCCGACAGTACCCCTTGCACACCCTTCATGTGTGCCGAAATGGGATGTGGACGTACGTGTATGGATGCAGCAGCCTGGGGAGTCCTATTCATATGTCCTGCATTTCATGGACGGCTGTCATCACCCTTGAAGACACCTGTGGTGCACATATCTACCTGTGCCGTAGTCACGGCTGTCACCTCTTCCGTTCACACTATGTTGCTCACACTCACTTAAGGAGTAATATTTGGGTCCTGCAATGGACACCGATGTGCATATGTAAAGTTTAGGACATGTTGGACTGTGTCCATTCGCCAGTGGGTTTGACTGCCGCCGTATGTTCCCCATTCCCGGATGTCTGTCCGCCTACCCATATTATGTAGTGCTACGTAACCCGTGTCCTTCCACAATTTACCCATAGGGTGTTACTGTAGTCCTGCAGGTTGGCAACAGCTTTACATAATCCTCACAGGTACCATTGTGAACTATCCGCCACTGAATTGTCAGTATAACACAGCCGGTACATGTAGAACCTATGTATTCATGACAGTATGTCGGTTATGTGTGTGAACTCCATATTTTAGCGATAGTATGGCCTTCCTAGTTGACGTTGTTGGTGTGCCATTAATATGTGTTCCACAGGTCGCAGGTATGTTCCGCCGAGTGGAGGCGGGTGATCCCCACATACTGGATAGCACCTTCGCTGCTGTGTACGCTGGGATTCGCATGGCAGGATGGATGTCTACGGGGTGTATGTACTGCTGTTTCCATCTTTATGTCCTGTGTCATGCCCTACTACGGCTGTGTGATTCCACCAGGCTTGCTATTATGGGTGCCATCTTGTCCGTGACGCTTGTCCATCCTTGGGAAATGCCTACTGAGACTGATGTAGGGCTGAACACATTTCACACATGCCTTTAGCATTACCCTATGGGTGCTTTGCATCCTTACTGGGGACTAAGGCACGTCCTGTACCCGCAGCCCTCCCACGTGGCGGGACAACGGATTATCAGCCAAACAACACCGAGACCCATTTTGCATACCCAGGATACCAGGGCTGCAACCCCCACGGCACGCATGACACATCCTTCATGTGTGCGGAACTGGGATATGGACGCACATGTATGGACACGGCAGTCTGGGGACCTCTGTTCATATGTCCTGCATGTCATGGGCAGGTATCATCAACCTTAAACACGCTGGTGGTGCATATGTTCAGCGGTGCCGTAGTCACGGTATGTACCGGATTGGCTTTTTCTGGCGATACTGGCAAACAAGTCAGAATTTTGGAGTCCTACAATGGACACCGATGTGCATTTGTAAAGTGTAGAACGTGTTTGACTGTCCCCATCTGGCCAGTGGTATTGACTGCCGCTGTATGTTCCCCAGTCGTGGATGTCTGCTTGACTACCCATCGCTTGTATGACATGGCCTATCTATATCCACGCGCCAGTATGCGTAAATACAGCAAACCTTGCGCCCTGCCCATCTTCATAAACGACATTATGGAACATATATCGGCTGAAACAGACACTGTCAAATACGATAGACTCCACAGTGAAAGGATACTGAGCTCTCTCAACTACTAACATGGGGCACCGCCGGAGTACGGATGTCATGACATAGCCGACCCTAATTCACTTCCTTCAGAGTCGGTTTAAAGCGAATTAATCAATAAACCTGCTCATAGTTAGGTGGACAGTGCTCCAAGTCTTGATTATAACGTGACATATACATATCAGTGTTGCATGCCTTACTTCATGGAAACAATAATACGGCAACAATGTGTTAATATATCTACAATATTGGTAAATACAATCAGTATCCGGACACATAGTTGATAATTGGTGAGAGTGCACCTTAGAATGTAGTGTGTTGATCAGGTTATTGTATATCGATGTGTATATTAGTAGCATTACGATAACAAAGCATGGAATCAATAGGTACTATTTAAGCATATATTTGACAATTATGAATGTAAACGGGTGGAGGAGACATCCGTAACCTTCCCTGGTTCCACTGGATCACACACGCACACGCATACACCGCATGTCCGGATTGTAGGTTACGCGCACGCCGCATTACGCATATCCGTATTCCGCTTATATATGTTTACAGTGTCTGTGTGGTTACGGTTTTATGCTACTTGTGACTATTCCGCAACATATGTCTGATCCGTTGACGGACGGTGCAGAAAGCACTTACAGCTTTATATATGTAACAGTCTTTGCAGCATGGACGCTTTACGCATTAACGCACATCTATATGTTCTATAGTCATAATTCCAACGTGACTGCAGTCACGTTTGACTCTTACTGTGACCAGTGCACGTTAGCTGTTCGTTGTCATTAATATGCATACCCGTGGTACCTATGTACATTTACATATCACCCCCCCCGCACACACGCACGTCACAGGCATCCATTCTCCTGCTGGGAAAGGTGCGGTACTGCATGTTGAACATTCCTAATTCCCTCGCCATGGCCCAGGATGCATATGTCGTCACCACAGGGCTGTTCAGATGACAGCTGCTTATATCCCATATGCATACAGGCCTTCGATTGTCAGGGTGTTGCTGTGGTGCTTTGGGTTTGGTCTTGTCCGCCCACTGTACGGGACCGCCCTGACCCTGTACGAATGTTAGATGAGTCACATGGGCACGCTTTTGTCCGTGTCCATGGTACCATGTCACGCCCCCAATTAGTCTTAACCGTGTGCGCCGATTGGCCGGTGTATCCGCTGTAGATCTCGTATACTAATTGCACACGGTCTGATCGAACTAACCTACTGCCATTACTAACCCTCCGTATGTATGGCCTGTGTCGCAATATTACAAGGGTTTAACATTGCGTGACGACTTTCACTGAGCCACAGACATGTCCGTTGCTTTGTTTGGCCCGGTTCCGCTGTGCTACACACATTTAACATGGCGTAACAGGTTGAACAGCTCAGACACGAGGACATCGGGTTGTCCGTCGCTGTCTATTATTGAATGTCTCTGTGGAGTTTGTTTCACAAAGCGACACATTGTCGGCATTGTTAACGGACATCTCGCGCAGTACGTCCGCACCGACGCTGGTGACGATGTCTGCCTTTGGCCGGCGAACAGGCATTATGCTGTGCCATTATGTCTGGGGATATATGGTTTCCTTCCTTACGTAGATGATGTGCCATACTAGCAATGACCCTAGCGATGACCCGCCTGGGTGTGGGTACTGCTGTATTACCCACGGAAGAGTGGCCTTAGGGTAAGTGGTGACCTAGGCAGAGGTTGCCACCGACACGCCACCCGCTACCCCTCCTGGTCTACCTACACCAAATAGAGTCTGGAAAGGTGCCCCGAGTAGAGCAACACCCTAGACGGCTACCTACTTGGCCTATGCCTAAGGCCGGCTATGTGTGTGGTCCCTTGGGCATCGGACTCGGGAACGTGGCACGCCTGCCGCTGGTATGTCCAGCATTACCCACATCCAGCCCCAAGGCAGTCAACACAACATCCATGGGTCCACATGGTGTCCCAGCTGTGCACTCCGGGAACTCTATGGGGAATTTAACCCACACTTCGGACAGCTGTGTAATCCTAGCCTCACCTCAGGATACGTAACTGAGTAGTAGCACAGGGCGACTGTAGTCACACTCCACATAGATGGTGCCTCCACTGACCCTGGGTATTACCATACCATTAGTTTGACAAGCCTTATCTGCAAAGCCATGGAGATGGATCATAATGGGACACATAGATGAGGACATAGGGGACCCGCATACTTTGGATACAACCCAGTTTAGCTTGGTCATAGTCAGATCATGCCCTTTACACGTGTTTCACTTTGTAGAATCAGTCACCAAGGCCATTGCTGAGGGTAAACCAGTCCATACAGCCTACCTCAACCCGGCAGAGGCCGCCGACACAATACCCCCCTCAGGTATACTTGATAAACCCGTCATCTTGAATGTAAATCCATACATCGCCATATGGGTTGCAAACGGGCTAGGTCACAGAACACACATGGCCATAGTTGCTGGCGCCATGTCATACTCACAGCCAGTCACAGGTGGTGTCCCATGGGGCTCAGTCCTGGGTCCACTATTTCCAGCATCTACGTTTCCAATGTACACGCACACACAGGAGGGTTATGGGTGACAATGTTTGCATACGACTGCAAACCGGATGCCAAGGTCAGACACACATCTGACACAGATATCCTTCAGGAGTGCCTCACAGATGTGGATAAGTGGTACCAGAGACATGTCCTACAGCTAAATGCCAGGAAATGCATAGGCATACCCTTCGCGATGAACAAGGTTACCCCGAGCTACCATATAGGTGGCAGTCCACTGAACACGGAGGGGGTTACCAGTGATCTGGGGACACGTGTTGTTGTTAACCGATCGTTAGACACACATGTTGCTAACATAGTTGGGTAGACCTTCCACATTGCCCACATCATCATGAAGGGATTCACATCTAGATCAGGGGAGGTCATTGTCCCCTTGTACTCATCACACAATAGACCTATGATTGGGTACAATGCCCGGTTCAGAATGTATCTGACCCAACACCTGCAGCAGCT
Organism: Protopterus annectens; assembly: GCF_019279795.1. Taxonomy (NCBI): domain Eukaryota; kingdom Metazoa; phylum Chordata; order Ceratodontiformes; family Protopteridae; genus Protopterus; species Protopterus annectens. The sequence goes on along the minus strand of NC_056725.1, from coordinate 1,550,924,994 downwards.
GGAAAGGCACCAACAGTTCTTCGACAAACGGATGCAGGGTCTCAGGTATATGTGTTATACTGACCGACTGAAAGGATTCCAGCTGTATACAGTTGCATACCACTTGCCCAGAGGTGACCCGTGCCTGGCATGCACGGCTAGGTCGAACCCAGATCTGATGACTATGCTTCACGTAAATAAGGTAGATCCTCAGAACCACAAGGGCAGCTGACGACACCTTGACACTGTCATTAATCGAACGTGTTGTTGGGACGGATTCATCACCCAGACACTCACTATGCTGTGGAACGACATCCCAGTACATGTGAGGGCAAGCACCTCGCTGGCCTTCTGTTAGTATTTACACATGGATGTCTGATTGATTTATTTCTGTAACCTTCTAAATGAATGTTACATTAGCACATTGTGAATCTTTACATTTCGCTGGTCTATTTTACAGTAGTCATATTCATACGGTTTATGTGTATATATTATGGTTCATTCATATTACTAGGTGTCTGCAGTTCTGTTAATATATTGGCACAATCCGTAGGACATATACATGTAGCTTACACAGTCAGACATTTGGAAAACATTTTATGTTGGTTCATGTTTCATATATGTACATATATTTCCATTTTCCGATGAAGACTGTACCTTTCAAGCAATGTCTGTTGTCCTCACTGTGTGGGATGTGTAACCCAAGTAAGGTTTGTTCGCTTGTCTGCCTTTAAGGCATGTAATTAGTACCTAGCACATCTAATGTACCAACCAATTAATGCTTGTAAATGTAGTAGGTTGGACTACATTGTATGTAGTCTGAATAAGTCTGCTTATGAAGCAGACGAAGTGTGCTCCAATAGACTATGGTGACTGCCTTTAATTCTTGGTGTGCTCTGGTTGGTCACTGACGGTCCCTACAGTACCTCGCCTTTGCTTTGGACTTCATCGGCTGGTTGTCTGTGTTTCTTGTATGGGGAATGTCAACTGTAGTCCCTATGTGTATGACTTGTGTAATGCTTTACTACGGCAGTGTAATTCCACCAGGTTTGCATTTATGTGTGCCATCTTAGTCATACGCTTGTCCATCCATGTGAATTGCCTACTATACACTGGTATGGGGCTGTACACATTTCACACCTGCATTTTGCATTCCCCGGAGTATGGTGTGCATTATTAGCGGAGAGTGACGATGTGTTACGACACGCCCCTCCCACGGGCGGACAAAGGATTGCCTGCGAAACAACACCGAGGCCAGATTCTACATACCCAGACTCCCTTGACTGCAACAGTGGACAGTACCCATTACACATCCTTCATGTGTGCTGCAGTGTGATGTGGACGCAGCTGTATGGACCCGATACCCTGGGTATTTCTGTGCATGTGTGCTGCAGTTCATGGACAGCTATCATCAACATTGAACACGCTATGCCTATGTGTACCTGTGACGTGGTGACGACAATTAGATCACAAGAGTAATGCAGGAAGCTAGCAGGCATTCTCTGAACAGAATTTTGGGTCCTACAATGGACACCGATGTGCATATGTCAAGTTAGATGTTGCTGGACTGTGTCCACCTGCCCAGTGCTTTTCACTGCTGGTGTATGTTCCCCAATCGCGGATGTCTGTTTGACTACCCATTCCACATGGTGCTACATAACCGCCGCGTTAGTACTGTGAACAAATGACATACATCCAAAGATGGTGGTTACCAACTGCTTCATATAAACCTCAGACATCCCAATGGGACATATCCGTCACTATATTTCCAATATAACACCACCAGAACATGTTGCTTACCTATGCATTCATGTAACCATGTTGTCTTCGTAGGTGGGAATGCCATAGTTTACACATCCTACGTGACGCTGTGTGTGTGCCATTAGTATGTGTTCCACAGGTCGCACATCTGTTCCGCTGTACGGTAGCGGGTGCTCCTCAGTCTGTTGCTGGCAGACTGAGTGCTGTGTACGCCGGTGTTGGCACGAGAGTCCGGCTCTGTATGTGGAATGTCAACTGTGGTCCCTATGTGTATTTCCTGTGTCATGCCTTACCGCAGCTATGTCATTTACCCGGTTTGCAGTTGTGGGTGCCATCCTGGCCATACGGGTGTCCATCCATGACAATTGCCTACTGGACACTAGTATAGGGCTGTACACATTCCACACCTACATTTAGCATTCTCCGGAGTATGGTTTGCATTATTAGCGGAGAGTAAGGCAGGTGCTACGACAAATCCCTCCCACAGGGCGGGAAGAAGGATTGCCTGCGAAACAACACCGAGCACAGAGTCTACATACCCAGAATCCCTTGACCGCAACAATTGCCAGTACCCATTACACATCCGCCATGTGTGCGGAAGTGTGATGTGGATGCAGTTCTATGGACCCGGTACCCTGGGTATTTCTGTGCATCTGTGCTGCATTACATGGAGAGCTATCAGCAACATTAAACACGCTATGTGCATATGTGTACCTGTGACTACAATGAGTTCCGTTAGGTGATTAAATAAGGCGGAAGAGCTGTCTTTAGACAAATTTTTGGGTCCTACAATGGACACCACTGTGCATATGTAAAGTGTAGAGCTTGTCGGACTGTGTCCTTGTGAGCATTGGATTTCACTGATACTGTGTGTTCAGGAATCGCGGATGTCTGTTTGACTACCCATTCCACATGGTGCTACATAACCAGCTGATTTAGTACTGTGAACAATTGACATACATCCAAAGATGCTGGTTACCAACTGCTTCATATAAACCGCAGACATCCCAATGGGACATATCCGCCACTGTATTTCCAATATAACACCACCGGAACATGTTGCTTACCTATGCATTCATTTAACCATGTTGTCTTCATAGGTGGGAATGCCATAGCTTACATATCCTACTTGACGTTGTGTGTGTGCCATTAGTATGTGTTCCACAGGTCGTACATCTGTTCCGCTGTACGGTAGCGGGTGCTCCTCAGTCTGTTGCTGGCAGACTGAGTGCTGTGTACGCCGGTGTTGGCACGAGAGTCCGCTCTGTATGTGGAATGTCAACTGTGGTCCCTATGTGTATTTCCTGTGTCATGCCTTACCGCTGCTATGTCATTTACCCGGTTTGCAGTTGTGGGTGCCATCCTGGCCATACGGGTGTCCATCCATGACAATTGCCTACTGGACACTAGTATAGGGCTGTACACATTCCACACCTACATTTAGCATTCTCCGGAGTATGGTTTGCATTATTAGCGGGAGTAAGGCAGGTGCTACGACACATCCCTCCCACAGGGCGGAGGAAGGATTGCCTGCGAAACAACACCGAGCACAGAGTCTACATACCCAGAATCCCTTGACCGCGACAATTGATAGTACCCATTACACATCCGCCATGTGTGCGGAAGTGTGATGTGGATGCAGTGCTATGGACCCGGTACCCTGGGTATTTCTGTGCATCTGTGCTGCATTACATGGACAGCTATCAGCAACATTAAACACGCTTATGTGCATATGTGTACCTGTGACGCCAATGAGTTCACTTAAGTGTTGAAAGAATGCGGCATTCCTGTCTTTAGCCAAATTTTGGGTCCTACATTGGACACCACTGTGCATATGTAAAGTGTAGAGCTTGTCGGACTGTGTCCTTGTGAGCAGTGGGTTTCACTGATACTGTGTGTTCAGGAATCGACGATGTCTGTTGGACTACCCATTCCACATGGTGCTACATAACCAGGTGATTTACTACTGTGGACAAATTACATACATCCAAAGATGCTGGTTAGCAAATGCTCAATTTAAACCGCAGACGTCCCAATGGGACATATCCGCCACTGTATTTCCACTATAACACCACCAGAACATGTTGCTTACCTATGCATTCATTTAACCATGTTGTCTTCATAGGTGGGAAAGCCATAGTTTACATATCCTACTTGACGTTGTGTGTGTGCCATTAGTATGTGTTCCACAGGTCGCACATCTGTTACGCTGTACGGTAGCGGCTGCTCCTCAGTCTGTTGCTGGCAGATTGAGTGCTGTGTACGCCGGTGTTGGCACGACGGTCCTGCTTTGTATGTGGAATGTCAACTGTAGTCCCTATGTGTATTTCCTGTGTTATGCCTTCCCGCTGCTATGTCATTTACCCGGTTTGCAGTTGTGGGTGCCATTCTGGCCATACGGGTGTCCATCCATGACAATTGCCTACTGGACAGTAGTATGGGGCTGTACACATTACACACCTACATTTAGCATTCTCCGGAGTATGGTTTGCATTATTAGCGGAGACTGAGGCAGGTGATACGACACATCCCTCCCACGGGCGGAGAAAGTATTGCCTGCGAACAACACCGAGCACAGAGTCTACATACCCAGAATCCCTTGACTGCAACAATTGACAGTACCCATTACACATCCGCCATGTGTGCGGAGGTGTGATGTGGATGCAGTTCTATGGACCCGGTACCCTGGGTATTTCTGTGCATCTGTGCTGCATTACATGGACAGCTATCAGCAACATTAAACACGCTTGCGGTGCATATGTGTACCTGTGACGACAATGAGTTCAGGTACGCGTTGGAATAACACATTATTCGATTCTTTCCACAATTTTTGGGTCCTACAATGGACACCACTGTGCATATGTAAAGTGTAGAGCTTGTCGGACTGTGTCCTTGTGGGCAGTGGGTACTCTTTATGCTACCATTTTGATATATATCTGGTAATGTTTGTCCTGAGATATCAGGACATTTGACATGTGTTCGGTTTATTTACAGGACACGGCTGGCCAGAGAGGGCATATCCCTCTCAGGGTGGAACAGGTGTTTACCTTGGAACATATGCATCGGATTTTCAGCGATTACAATGTTTCAGTAACGGTATGTTGCCTAATATACCATCAATGTCATATTTATTACCCCATTTTGCTGCGTAACTCACATTATGTGCTCTCTGCGATTGCATATTGTTCACGTCACCCGTCAAATGCGGATCACATGATCTGTTGCTTCAATAATCTCCCATATCCTCTACACGACTGCTACGTACCCTTCTGTCATAACACGTGTGTCTCCTTCCCTGTATCCACTGTAGTGTCTACATTCACTATTTACTCTGCTGTGTGTTCCCCTGACCTATGTTCAGATTTAACAGTATGTGGGTAGGTCTTCAACCCGATATCACTACTGTTAACAGAAACACAATGTAGTCTGGTCCCTGATCTACAATAGACACAAAAAGGCAGACACTCCTTACCTGGGCCTCCTGTTTAAGGCTGCACGCTTTCTTCTTGGGATCCAGTTTTCCGCTTTTCAGCCACAGATCAGACAGTAAACAGCCTCTTTACACACAACAATTCAGTCGGAGGTCTTTTCATTCAAGAAGAACCATTTATGCATATTCTCCGCGCACATGTCTAACCAGCCATGCACTCTGACCTGTAGCTTACCAAGGAATTCGATTACAAGGATCACGATGTGAAATAAGTTGTTACAACCAGACTGTAGTTATCAGTAGACTTTTCTAAGTGACAGCCGATAACACAGGAGGCTCGGTTCGACAGTTTTAGTAGTGTACACAGGCAGGCTAAATAATGTACAGTCCAAGTATGGGAGTTTTGTCTGACTCTATACAGTAAGCAGTTTCTTTATATAGTGTTTACAATCAGCATTTGCCCAACTTACTGACGTGGTCGGTCACAGGGCATTTCCATCACTATGGTCCGCAATAGTCTATACATACGTGGGTGCTGGGCTCGTGCTTTTAAATTGTTTTCTCATGGGAATAACACAGGCTTGCAAGGCACCTTGTACATTACAGTATCCTTTTGTGATTGTAGCTGTTTCAAGGACCCTAGACTGTTACGATACAGTGGACAGTTAATTTCTTGATACGTTGCTTTGTCTGTGTGGTAGGGAGTTGTACTGCTATCTTCCATTGAGCTCACAAGGCCATCCTCCTCTGGGGAAGGAGTGCTGTTATGCATGTACATACATTTATTGTTCTGTAACCCAGCAAATGATTAATGATGACAGACATGAGGCTGCTGTCCTGCTTACTGCCAGGTTCAGAATTCCATCACAGTACAGCTTAGCTTCACCAATTACATGCAGGCTTAGTTCTGCTGCCATATTGTACGGTACAATTCAATACATTATATAGTATTTCGAGTGTAAACTGGAACTTCATATGTGTTTCTATATATTTTACGAACAACATCCATCCAGCCATATGCATGTTGTTCCATCCTTTACCTTGACCGTGTGTATTTGTCCGTCCAGCCACGCCATCTCCACATGTGATGTCCCAGTTTCCCCTTCTTTGCCTGTAGCACCCTGTTAGGATGTCCTGTGTGTTGGGCACCTGTTCCGCTATATGTGATCGACTTCACTGCAGAGATGATCGTCGATGCGGTGGTCCACCGACCAGACTTGTCCACATGTGTACACTTATGTGCACCGTGTCGTATGCAAACCTAGATGGTTTGGACGGGTACATACTACATGCCGGATGTACACATTCTGCTGACACATTCACATGCAGCCATTTACATATCTGTACCTGCAGTGGGTTGCTGACATGTGGGGTACGTATTTGCCCGCGTGGCATTGCCTAACACAAACATCTTACCACAGTTCAGGTATGCACATTGTGTGTGGTTGTATAGCTGCACACGGATGCTAGCAGGTTTGGGTGCAGGGGTATACATGGGTGTGACTGACATGTACAATGAGGCTATTGTGTAGTACATCCGAATGCATGTGTTCTGCTTCTGGATATTACACTTCATCATACACCATCCGTGTATGCAACAGAGATGTTGCTGGGTCTGGGATATGTTGCTATGCACATGTTTGCCTGTGTTTGGGGTATCTTGCTTCCTTACTGTTGTTATGTCGGCACAGCTACCCGGCTATGTACTGTCACTACTGCTTGTGACCATTATGGTTGGCACCTTTTCCAATGCCCATGGTGGGGCATGTTATGTGGACACTTCGATATTTGCAGGACTACACATACCCAGGGCTAGTGCAGTAGACAGAACTTCACTTGTTTGCCATACTATGAGCCTATTCTGTTAGCGCTTGGGTTCCTTATTTATTTTCTTACGCCATGGCTGTGTTCCATACCGTAATGTATATGTTTTATGCTACTATTTACATGTATATTGCGGGAATTTGCGTGGCAGGAGATCGCAGGTCATTTTCCATTTTTACGATTGTTGCAGGGACACCATTGTCCAATCAGGGTCTGTCCATGGCACTTTGGGACAGCAGGTAACCCTGGTGACCATGCCCATGTCGCTGCTGGGGTTTCCACCTTTTCCATTTTCCGATCTGGGATATTTCCGACTCACATCTGCCTTTACAGGCCGACACATACAAACGGTCACTATATAGCATAGAAATTCACTTGTTTGCCTAAATAATTTGCTTATTATTGTGGCAATTTCCTTGCTTATTCTGTTTATAGTGTCATTTCGGTATTTCTGTTACAGAAATAACCAATTCATGCTACCATTACATTACATACGGATATCATTGTGTCCTACATTCGTAGCACATCAGCCATTTCTAATACGTTTTTCGGGACACAACTGTCCATGGAGAGACTGCCCCAAACACAGTGGGACAGGTGGTGACCTTAGTCGCTGCTCCTATGTCGGTGCGGCGCGCTGACATGCGGCTGTACACCTTCTCTGAGTGTAAACACTGACAGTACATTGCGCCACGGCGGTGGACTTATGCGTATCCTTTGCTCCTTGAACGGGTACACTTATGCCTTGGTGGCTTCTATTTGCTTCTCCGTTGATTTGGAACGGGGACTATGTTGCGTGCTGTCCGTGCGTTTCATTCTGCACGGGACCTGGCTGCTGCCATTACTATTGTGGGCGGACCGTGGCTGTCAGCACATTAGGTTGCTCACCTCCTGCCGGCTTTGACACGCCTCCAGACGCATCCTACCTGGGCTCGCTCACGTACACTACGCACGTGTCTGTGATTCCGGTGCACTCTCATTAATATGTATATGGCGCTACTGCGCCGGATATTCCATGCACCGCCGGTGCAGGCCTTACGCCGGCCTTGCGCCGAGCTTCATGAATCCCGGGGTTAGTCTTTTTCAGACATTTGCTTCATGTAAAGTCATAGCTCCCGGCCTGATAAACTGTAACTTCCTCCTAGAATAAAAATATTTTAGGATGTCTACCATACGTCAATGGTAAAAGGAAGCGATATTCTAACCATGATATAATTAAATAATAATAAAAACACGTGTCATGAAAAGGTGAATGATCAAAGTACATAGAAGTAATAGTAAAAACATAACAAGGTACTAAAAGCTAACATCCTACAACAGAAAAAAATCCACAAACCATAATGTGAGATATTTTGAAGAGGAATAAAATAAAATACCCCTAATAAATTATAGAATGTACTTGCATCAAACATATCAGACAAAAGATTAACCACTATCTGAGTTGTAGGTGAGGAGCTAGACAATAATAAGAATGAGGCTAATGTTTTGAAGAGGATTTACTGCAGCAAGAGAAGGGCTTGAATATGGGTATAGTCCTTAGTAGGTCAAGCTTATAACTTCATGGTTGTGGATGATAAAATCTTATTTTTAGACACACATACAGAGGGTTGAATTTAGGAAGCTTGGAGGGGTTCACTGGTTTGCAGACTTTAGATAGCAGAGATTCCCCAAACATAGGCTGGAATTCATAGATGATTAGTGCAATGTGCAATGCAAAATAGGACTGGTTCTGAAGATGTGCAAGGTATGGGTAATTCAAAGACAATCTTTGTACAAAAGTGCAAAACATGAAACCGGACAATATGTAGTACATGCAAATGAGTATATAATGACATGCAAATGAGAACACCCATGTAAGTGAACACCATAGAATATGCAAATGAAGCAGAGCAACATGATTGATTCAGAGACGTGTAATACAGTGACAATGCAGTTGCTGTGCAGTGCACTCAGACTGAAACACATGCTTTATGGAGTGCAGGACAGGTGATATGTTAGGCATGACAGCAGCAATAGCACAGCAGCATGCATTGAAAGACACAGTCAGAGGCATTGCAGGCAGTGTTGGATATTGCTGCCTCCTATGACAGTAGAAAGGACATAGGCAGTGACTTATAAACTCAAATGCTATGGAACAACTGGTCACCACTCCCACAAGAGGGGAAAACATATTGGATCTGGTCATCACCAACATGGGGTCTCTATATGTTCCACCCCAGAGGTATACCCCTCATTAGTAAGATCAGACCATAAACAAATCTCACTGGACATCCATATTCTGTCCCCACCCCCAGCCAAGGAAACCACAGTGAAGAACTTCTCAAAAGCAAACTTCACACTTCTCAAAACTGAGGTGGAATCCTTCAAAGCCCCCGGGCCAGTGGAAAATATGGCCCAAAATGCAGAATCCTTTACAAAAGCATTCTATGGACACCTACAGGAATGCATGGAGCATGCTATCCCAAATAAAACCAAGACTCACTCCTCCAAAGGCAAGAGACCTGTCTGGTGGACCCTGGCCATAAATAAGCTATACAACGGAAGGAGAAAGCTACTACATGACAGAGCAAAATCCCAAAAAGGGAAGGCGTCACTGATCAGTACTAGCAAGAAACTACGATCCCTCATAAAATCATCTAAGGCCAGCTTCGAAAGAAAAACTGCACAAGACACTAAAGATAATCAAAAGGCATTCTTTAGTTATGTCAGAAACCTGGGAGGCAACTCCCAGATATGCTCTGAGTTAGTGCAAAATGACAAAAAATACACTGAACCCACAGACATTGCCAACATCCTGGCAGAAAGGTTCAGTGCAAACTTCTCTCCCCTTCCCCAAAAGAGCAAATGTCTATCCCAACAGAGTGTAGCCTTCCTGAGATCACAGATGCACAGGTGAGAGCTGCCCTCTCCAAAGCAAAAAACACAGCATCAATGGGACCAGACGGTTTCCTGGGCTGCATCTTACACGAGCTCAAAGAAGAACTAAACCCTCATATAAAGTCACTGTTCAATCTCAGCCTTACTACAGGATATGTACCCAAGGAATGGCGTACAGCAACAGTGGTCCCACTCCACAAAGGTGGTGCCACAACAGACCCCAGAAACTATCACCCTATAAACCTGACTAGCCTGGTCTGCAAAGCTATGTAGAGTATCATCATGGAAATCATAAACAAAGACATTGGGAATCTCCAGACACTGGATCCTACCCAATTTGGCTTCGTTAAGGGCAGATCTTGTCTCTTGAACCTGGTCAACTTCTTTGAAACAGTTAACAAAGCCATAGCTGAAGGGAAGGTAGTCCACACAGCCTACCTGGACCTCGCAAAAGCCTTCGACACAATACCCTACTCGGGCATCATAAATAAGCTCACCTGCTTAAATATCAACCCCTATGTCACAAGATGGGTTGCAAACTGGCTCAGGAATAGAACCGACATGGTCAGAATAGCAGGTGCCATGTCAGACTCTAAACCAGTTACAAGTGGTGTCCCACAAGGCTCAGTCCTGGGACCTCTCTTGTTCGGTATATATTTCTCCGAGGTACAGGCTAAGACGGGTGAACTATAGCTGACCAAGTTCACAGAGGACTGCAAAATGGGTGCTGTAATCGACTCTCAGGCTGACACAAGCATCCTCCAAAAGGGTCTTACAGAGATGGATAACTGGTGCCAGAGCCATGGCCTAAAGCTAAATGCCAAAAAGTGCATAGTCATCCCCTTTGGGAAAAACAAAGTGCCCACAAATTACCACATAGGTGGTAATCCATTAAGTATGGAAGAAGTAATTAGGGACTTGGGGACCCAAGTAGATAGCAATCTCTCCTTTGACAATCATGTTTCCAAAGTGGTTAGAAAGACCTTCTATATAGCCCACCTTATCGTGAAAGGGTTCACATCTAGTTCAAGAGAGGTCATTGTGCCCCTCTACTCATCACTTATCAGGCCCATAATTGAGTACAATGCCCCGTTTGGGATGTACATTACCCAACAACTTCAGCAACTGGAAAGACATCAAAAGTATCTCACCAAGAGGCTCAAACAGATGCCCTATGCAGTTCAGCTAAAGAAACTCCAGCTCTACTCAGTTGCGTACCGCCTACTCAGAGGTGATCTGTGTCTGACTTATAAAGCCATGTCCAACCCAGAATTAATGGACATGCTTCACCTCAGGAAATCCAAATCCCTTAGAGCTACATGCCCTTTGGACTTGAACCTCAGCACAGAAATAAATAGGACATGCTGGAGGGACAGATTCATATCCCAGAGGCTCCCCTCACTCTGGAACAAAATCCCAATCCATGTTAGGCAGAGCCCCTCATAGACCCTCTTCAAGAGAATTCTTGATGAGTGGATGGGAGATCGTAAGTTTACCCCTGGGATCTCTTCTGTGTCCCTGTTTGATAGAGGTACAGTAAACTAACATTAAAAGGGCTACCTTCTGTGACCTACTATACAGCGGCACAGCAACTAATCTAAAAGGGTGGCGAAAGCCAAACACACTCTGGCTAGGCTTATAAATGCCCTAGGGCAGATAGCCTAGTATCAACCTATGAACCTATGACTTATATGATCACGTGATAGACCAGCAGATAGTAAATCACTTCAGACTTGACAGGGTTACACCTAGCCAAATTATTCATCCCTGAGCAGAACTGAAGTCTATGTATGGTAAGCCCATTTTTATGGACACAGAGGTATGTGCAGCATTTATCATCCTAGCTACAGGGACTTTCCAAAGACCTACAGGGGACACATTAAGTATATTGTAGGCCTGGGTTTTGCAAATATTTAACCAGTTTCTCAATATTATTCTATAACATGTAGAGGATCATAACTATTTCCCAAGAGCAACAGAGAAAAGAACTAACACCATGCATGCATTTGGTGAGATTCCATAGTTCCTTGAAGTGCTGAATGCCATAGATTGCACTCATGTTTTTATTAAGGCCCCATCCAGTCCTGAGAGGAGAGTGATACATAACTAGGAAAAGATGCCATTCTTTGAATTACCATGTGAGCTGTAATATCTAGAATGCAGATAAATACTAGACAGAGTGGCACACACACGCAGGTCGCATGCACGCTTGGGGCATACCACATATAATGTTTACTGTTTTGTCTTATGGGTTGCAGGTGATGCTGGACATGCTCTTGAGCCATGGATGATGGCTAGCATTTGCAATGTACAGACAAAAGCATACATGTCATACAGCATAGCCCATATCAAAGTAAGGAATAGTTAAGACTGAGTTTTTGGACTACAGAAGCATAGATTTTGCTGTTTTGGTGTCTCCATTGGAGGTGTCCAATACAGTTTAGAGATACGCAACAAACTATTTGTAGTGAATACAATGCTAGACAACATGGTCCTGTATGAGCAGTTGGTGCAGGCCAAAACCCATGCCAGCAAAGGTCATAATTCATGCAGAGGAAGGGCAGGGAAGAGATACAGTGGAAGACTATGGAGGAACAGGGCCTTAGCTGAGGCAATGATGGGCATGGTATATAGTAATTTACTGGCAAAGCAGCAACATCTGATTCACAAGTATGAGCCATGATGCAGTCAACACAGAATAATATGTTACATGTTGTAACAATACGGCTCTGCAGGGCAGTGCATGGTCTGGCCACACTGTATATCAGACATCAACACACGAATGCCACATTACAATGTGGGGTAGGTTCACATGAAGTAAGTGCAGTAACAAAATACTTTGGGAGATTGTTGGGTGTTAGGGATCACATCATCCAGTGTCAGGGTGCCACTATGGGACTGTTGGCAGTGTGCACTGTGCCAGCCCACCGTGTTAGGGTTGGATCCATTCCATAGCAAGGATGGAATTAAACTATAGGATGTTGCAGGACCACAGTGAGGGCACAACCCATGCATGGAACCTGAGGAATGTTTCTGTCTGTGTCCAGGAGTACTAGGCCATGTGCCACCATGAAAGACCAGTGACACATCTACACCACATTCAGTCATCTGGCACAGGATCTATGTGCATGCCCACCTAGTACCTGGACCATTCCATTGCCATAGACCCTGTGGCCAGCAGAGATAGGATGCAGAGCAGTAGTAAAGAAGCACTTATGTGGACATTTGCCACCAGTAACCTCAGTAGTAGTAGCATCATCTCACTGTGCTGATACTACACTACAGGTCACACTGCAGTTTGCCCATGTCTTCTCCCATGCATAGAGAACACCTACCAGCTCTGCAGTGCTGTATGCAGCAGGTGGCTGTGTTATCGACTTGCACATTTGATGCTGCTTCTGAGTGCTGCACACATATTAGAGACATTACGGGAGTCATGCTAGTGACACCGTCCTCTGCATTCCTCACTACAAAGTCTCTTCCACTCTATCTCATGAAATACACACTCTTCTTGAACATCAGGCCTCACTAAAAATGCTATCAAAACAATCAGTTTAAGTGTGCATGTTAGAAAGCAGAGCACATTACCTAAAATGTAATACCTTCTTCTATATTGTTCCTGTTATGGTCCACCCAAATGTTCTTATTTTCTCTCTTGTACCAGAAGAACTCTGCGTGAATAAAAATGCATGCAGTCATTCTATGTCTGTAAGTGGTTTGTTAACTTGCTTTATGAAGGATTATCTTTAGATTTAGATATAAGTAATTGTTCTACAGTAATTCACTTTCACACATTGAATTATGATGCATTTACCTTTTAATCTATTCCATTGACTATGTATTATGACTGTTTGTAGAAACTTTAGTTCTGAATGCCCTCTGCTTGTATGCCTTCATTTACCTTTGTGAATGTTGGAATATATTCTTACTCATCTCATATGTAAGAGCATTGTCTGCAGAAAAAAAGAAGTTAGAACCTTCCTGCACTCTTTCCTCATCAGACCAATAATTGAGTACAAAATCCTTTTTGGTATATACTTCCCAAGCACCTGCAGCAACCGGAAAGACCACAAAGGTTCCTCACAAAGAAAATTTAAGGTCTTCAGCATCTGTCCTATGTAGATCACCTGAAATCACTATCACTTTATTGTGTTTCATACAGACTACTCAGGCAATCTCTGTATTGCATATAAGGCAATCTCTGACCCTGCTTTATTGGAAATGCTGCATATCCGCAAGTCAAATGGTACACAGGTTACTCACTCTAAAGACTGTAACCTGGTTTGTGACATTAATAGAACTTACTGGAGGGACAGATTTATCTCCCAGAGGTTACTGCACCTTTGGAACAGACTCCCACTTCATGCCAAATAGAGCACCACATTGACCCTCTTCAAACACAGTCTGAATGATTGGATGGGTAACCATAAATTCACCCTGGGGGGGTCCACCTGTGTCTCTGTTGGACAGTGGTAATAGGTGCTGATCATGGAAATAAGGGTAGAACTTGGCTAGGCTTGTAAGGACCCTAGGGCCATTAGCCTAGTAACTTTATATGATCCTTGGATCCTATGATCCTATGATAATGCCTTGTGTGAATCATGGGCTAAGCCTGTAATTAGTTATTTTTGTAATCTGTGGTCTACCCCAGTAACCAAAATGAAAATAAAATATAAATATAAATAAATAAAATGAAATAAAATATCACCACATCAGATGCAGTGCACATATATAAAAGGCTGCATTTGGTGGGAACAGGGAACTCATGTGGAACTCTCACCTAGCAATAGTATTTTATGCTTCAGCATGGCTAAGTTATTAGCACTAACCTCCTCAGGGACATCTGTACCCATGGATGTGGGTGTTCTGTTCCTCTTAAGTGTTGAATAGTATCATTGTGTCATCTATGACATCTGCATATCACCACTAGAGTCAGTCACAGCAGACATGTTGACATTAGCTCACTGTTTGTCCACTATGAATTCATGAAATGCATGACACTAGTTTGAAGCCAATGACATGGTTGCACTATTCCTCTATGGCATACATGGTAAACACTGATATACAATATTATATTCTATATACTATGTTGGGCAGGATGTTGTGCTTGCAAGGCAGAGGTTCCTACAGGACAGAGATGCAAGTCACTAACAATCTACAGTGGATATAAAAAGTGTACACACCCCTGTTAAAATGCCAGATTAAGCTGTAATTAAATCAAAATGTGATTCAGCAAAGTATTAGTTTAAGGGTGTGCACACTTATGCAACCAGCTCATGTACTTTTTTATTTTTTATATTTTTTCCCTAACAGATTTGTTTTCTTTTCAACTGAATTGTACAGGTTATAGGTCACATTAAAGGTGGGAAAAGTTTTGAAATGATTTATTGTGGTCTCATTTTTTTCATATCACAAAAACATGGCATTTTAACACGGGTTTGTACACTTTTTATAACCACTGTATATCCATTCTACTTTGTCAGCACATATGTGTCATGCCTTTTTTCTTTGGCTACCTGATGTTTGTCAACAATCAGCCTCCTGTGACTTACACATCCCATTTACTCTCTTCTGGTACAGAGCTGTGTCCAGCCCATTCATTCTAAAGGGGAAGAAACCAGTCATGAGGCCAACATTTGCGCATCCATCCAGGCTTTTTCCGGTTATGCCCCCTTTAGCTTCTAGTCCCTATGGTACTTGATCAAACACTGCTGGTGTAGCCTACATAAAGTAAACATGCATATCGCTGCATGCGTGCATGAAGGTCTGTGGCCACTGGAAGTGCATACTCAGTAGACTCATACTCCATCAGTGTAATATCTAATGCTCCCCCTAGTGTTTTTCTGCTCACTATAAAAGAGTAACATGCTCTGTTTTCTATTGCACTGCACATTGCATTAATTTCAGCTCTTTAATATTATACACAAATAAAAGGCACATTCATTTGCACTGCATGTTCAGCAACATTCTTTTGTAGTTTACTGCTTTTGTGTCATACAGATCTCGACAATTTTGAAGTGCATGTACATTCATGCTCCTCTGCTTCGTGACTTACACCTGTGCTGCATCCTAGTTTTGCACTAATGTTCAGTTTTACACCATTCCCAGCCACAATCCCTTGAATCTAGACATGTAATACATACTAAATTCCAGCCTGCCTCCAAAGACTCAAACTTGGGCCTTTACAACCTTGTCAGTGTTGTTTATCAAACTGAAAAGACATACATATGAACATGCTGTGAAACTACCATTCCTTTAAACTTAACATTTTTTTACAAGGTATCACACCATTTGATGCTATTTTGCAAGTAAACATTGCAAAGAGTTTACTTGTAGTTGCTTAAGTGTCAGACATGACAGCAACTCCAGCAAACTTTACTGGAATAGCTAACTGCCAATCATAGCTCTCAACCTGTTATAGCAAAAAATTTAGACAAAGCCATAAATAATGGGGGGAGAGCAAAGGTCCAGAAATAGGGACAATTTTCAAATATTGCTCTTAGAAAGGTAGAAAGTTGCTAGAATAAGTTTTGAATTAGAAGCAATTTCCATAAGGGTATAAAGATGAAACTCAAATGTATGTCATTATTTTTTAATTTCAATCCTCAATGATTTGCCAGTGATTTGCCAGAAAATCTAAATTTTATGAGGAACAGACCAAAAGTATGAGTAAAAATCTGGACATTCTGTGAAAATCTGGACAGTTGAGAAGTATGTTGCCCATAATAAAGCAATTTGTTGGAAAAAAGGTGCAAAATAGTCATCTGTTTTTGGTGTAGATTCAAATAATCAAATACATACTTAGGTAGTAAGAGTTATCTGCTATGTTACAGGAAGCTATGAGCACTTTTACCCATCCCTGTAGCCTACAGGGATGAACTCCTGACTACAACTCGTGATCCACGTTTGATTAGTGCCATGTGCGCACAAGAAGCCATGTAGAGGAGGATGGGCTTCAACAACCATTACCAGTTTGGCTGATCCTACTGGATAGGAGGTATTCACCCTTGGAACTGGCCAGGAAAACTTGCACTGATAGCAGCACATGCTCAGTGTTCAGAAATTAGAGTTAGATATGGATGAGAATGCACATGTCTCTGCCCTAGCCAGTATAAAGACAAAATGATCGATTTTAACAATTGGCTAAAATTTTGGTGTCATTCAAAGGGGATCCAGTGTCTGTCAGCCTGGGATGACATGCTCGACAAGCCACGTTGCTTCGCTAGGGACTGCTTGCACCTGTCACCCCTGGGCTTTCGGATATTGGCAAAGGCTCTTGCCACCCCCATAGTGCCTTTTTTAGGCAAGGCTCAAAAGTCAAACCCACCTCCATAGACAGCACAAGGAACAAGAAACTAAGGGTAATGCTGCTAAACACCAGAAGTCTTAACCTCAAAATGCACGCACTCGAAGCTCTCCTCAGTATGGAGAACATTGATATCTGTGCAGTGACAGAAACCTGGTTCAAGGCTCCAGAGAGCTCCCCAGCACTACCAGGTTATACCTCATATCATGCTTTTCGGCCCCAAAACCCGGACCGAACCACAAAAGGAGGGGGAGTTTCCATATTTATCAAGGATATCCACACCTCCAGGTTAGTGGCATTGCACGAAGTATCGGAGACCATCCATGTGCAACTGACAGTGGGCAAGAATGCGTTTCAGTTTATAGCATCTTACAGACCACCCTCTCAAAGTCAGGAATCCCACGCGGCTTTCCTGAAAACATTGGAGAACAAGAAGATCTCTCCGAATACCATTATATTGGGTGACTTCAACTACCCAAACATAGACTGGGCTGGGAGCATTACTCAAGCCCCAGCACCTTAGCCCAAAGGTTCCTGGAATTTATAAACTCAAATGCTATGGAACAACTAGTCACAACTCCCACAAGAGAAGAAAACATACTAGACCTGATCATTACCAACATGGGGACTCTATGCTCCATACCAGAAGTATATCCCTCATTGGTAAGATCAGACCATAAATTAATTTCACTGGATATCCACATCCCGACCCCACCCCCAGCCCAGAAAACCACAGTGAAAAACTTCTCAAAAGCGAACTTCACACTTCTCAAAACCGAAGTGGAATCCTTCAAGGCCCCAGGGCCAGTGGAAACTACGGCCCAAACCGCAGAATCCTATATAAACGCATTCTACGGACATCTCCAGGAATGCATGGATCATGCTATCCCAAACAAAATCAAGACCCAATCATCCAAAGGCAGGCGTCCAGTCTGGTGGACCCCAGCCATAAATAAACTGTACAACAGAAGGAGGAAGCTACTACATGATAGAGCAAAATCCCTAAAAGGGAAGGCATCTCTGATCAGTACTAGCAAAAAATTACGATCCCTCATAAAATCCTCCAAGGCCAACTTCGAGAGAAAAATTGCACAGGACACTAAAGACAATCATAAGGCTTTTTTCAGTTATGTTAGGAACCTGGGATGCAACTCCCAGACTTGTTCTGAGTTGAATCTAAATGACAAAAAATACTCTGAACCCACAGACATCACCAATATCCTGGCAGACAGGTTCAGTACAAACTTCTCCACCCCCTCTCCCCCAAAAGAGCAAGTATCTATCCCGGCAGAGTGCAGCCTCCCAAACATCTCTGATGCTCAGGTGAAGGCCCCCTCTCCAAAGCAAAAAACACTGCTTCCATGGGACCAGATGGTGTCCCGGGTTGCGTCCTACATGAACTCCAAGAAGAACTAATCCCTCAAGTAAAACTGCTGTACAATCTCAGCGTCACTACAGGATATGTGCCCAAAGAATGGCGTACAGCAACAGTGGTCCCACTCCACAAAGGCGGCGCCTCTACAGACCCTGGAAACTATCACCCCATAAGCCTGACTAGCCTAGTCTGCAAGGCTATGGAGAGGATCATCATGGAACTCATAAACAAAGACATTGGGGACCTACAGACACTAGATCCTACCCAATTTGGCTTTGTCAAGGGCAGATCCTGCCTTTTGAACCTGGTCGACTTCTTCGAAACAGTCACCAAGGCCATAGATGAAGGGAAGGTAGTCCACACAGCCTATCTGGACCTCGCAAAGGCATTTGACACAATACTCCACTCGGGCATCATAGATAAGCTATCCAGCCTAAATATAAACCCCTATGTCACAAGATGGGTCGCAAACTGGCTCAAAGACAGAACCCACAGAGTCAGAGTTGCTGGAGCCATGTCAGACTTAAAACTGGTCACAAGTGGCATCTCACAAGGTTCTGTCCTGGGACCTCTCTTGTTCGGTATTTACTTTTCTGAGGTACAGGCCAACGTGGGAGGACTATGGCTCACCAAGTTTGCAGATGACTGCAAACTGGGTGCAATAATCGACTCTCCAGCTGACACAAACATCCTTCAAAAAAGTCTCGCTGAGACGAATAACTGGTGCCAGAGCCATGGTCTAAAGCTAAATGCCAAAAAGTGTATAGTCATACGCTTTGGTAAAAACAATGTGCCCACAAATTACCACATAGGTGGTAACCCATTAAGTACAGAGAAAGTAGTTAGGGATCTGGAGACCCAAGTTGATAGTAATCTCTCCTTTGACAACCACATTGCCAAAGTGGTTAGAAAGACCTTCTACATAGCCCACCTCATCATGAAAGGATTCACATCTAGATCAAGAGAGGTAATCGTGCCCCTTTATTCATCCCTCATCAGGCCCATCATAGAATACAATGCCCCCTTTGGGATGTACCTTACCCGACACCTGCAGCAATTAGAAAGACCCCAAAAGTACCTCACCAGGAGGATCAAGGGACTCAAACAGATGCCATATGCTGCTCTGTTAAAAAAAACTCCAGCTCTACTCAGTTGCATACCGCCTACTTCGAGGCGATCTACGCCTGACATATAAAGCTATGTCCAACCCAGAATTAATGGACATGCTCCACCTCAGTAAATCTAAATCCCTTAGAGCCATGTGCTCGAGGGACTTGAACCTCAGCACAGAAATAAATAGAACATGCTGGAGGGACAGATTCATAACCCAGAGGCTCCCTTCGCTCTGGAATATAATTCCAATTCATGTTAGGCAGAGCACTTCAATGACTCTCTTCAAGAAGAATCTTGATGAGTGGATGGGGGATCATAGGTTTGTCCCGGGGATTACTTCCGTGTCACTATTAGACAGAGGTACAGTAAACTAAACTATAAAAAGGGCACAGTATACTCAAATCAAAGGGTGGCATAAGCCAAACACAATCGGGCTAGGCTTATAAATGCCCCAGGGCAGATAGCCTAGTATAAACCTATGAACCTATGAATTATGAGTTAGTGAGCTGTCTAGCAAGAGGAAATGACATGCCATTTTAGATAACCTACAGGCTGGCCTTCTCCATACCTTTTGACTCTTATCAAAGGGGAAAAATGAGCAGGAATAAAGGGGACATAGGTCTCTTGTTTAGCACAAGGATACTCCTCCCCCACTCCTACAGAATAAATATAACTGGATGCACTTTGGGCAGCAATTAAGGCAGGTCTTGAGGAAGTCAGGGTAGAAAATGTGATCACTTTGTAATGGCGTTAGTCATCATTTAAATATAAATTCACACTGCTTGCTGGTTTAAAAGTCACTGGGAAAATGCATGTTTCCAGAGACGGATCCAGCACTAGGTGGCCTAGGCAGGCGCCTGGGGCCCATTGACTGGGAGATGCCACCAAACTGACATTTCTTCTTTAAGGATAGACTCTGCATGGATTACATTTCTTCTTAAGGACACACGCAGAGTGAATTCTTAGTAGTGTCTGTAGTACAATGCACATACATTTAAACATTAGAAAAGAGCATGCAGCTTTTAAGAGACAAGCAAGGATTTTGGATATTATTATGGAGAATTACTGTTCCAGATGAATACAGAGAGCATATCATTCATGAAATAAACACAGAGGTGTGCATGCGAGAAATCCCCGACTTAGGGATGGCAGGCCGATTAACTCATTCAGGCTCAAACCTTGCACCTTAAATACAGGACTCTAGAGCCTGAATCCTCTTTACCAACTGCCAAACTGTCATCAGCAACTGCATTTCAAGGACTGATGAGTTTCAGTGCATTTTCAAAGAATGTTATGTCTCTGTACATTTTAAACAATGTTGAGTTTCAGTGCATTTTCAAGCAATTTTGAGTTTCTGTGCATTTTCAAGGACTGTTGACACACCTCTCAACCTCTTAGCAAAAAGAAATTTGGACAAAGCCTAAAATAATGAGGGGACAAAGGTCCCAAAATAGGGATAGTTTTTTAATATTCCTACTTAGATAGTTTGATAGAATATTAGATTTTACATTAGCATGTACTTTCTGATGGATATGAAGTCTGATACTCAAATGTATGTCATTATTTAGTGGTTTCATTTCTCAGTCATTTGTCAGAAAACTACATTTTTATAAGGAAGAGACCAAAATATGAGGCAAAAATCTGGACATTCTGTGAAAATCTGGACAATTGAGAGGTATGACTACTGAGTTTCTGTGTATTTTCAAACAGTGTTGGGTTTCCGTGCATTTTCAAAGAACAATGGGTGTGTATTTTCAAACAATGCTGAGTTTCTGTGCATTTTCAAAAAACATTGAGTTTGTTTACATTTTCAAAAAATGTTGAGTTTCTGTAAATTTTCAAGGAATGTTGATTTTCGTTATAAGAAAAGTTTACTGTCTGTCACGCTGTCTGTTTTCAATATGTAACTGTTCTGATCAGCAAATGGTCATCATTAGTGTTTGTGCTATAAACTTTGAAAGCTTTGTTAGTAATGCAAGCAGTAGCATAATTCGCTTTGGTGCAGAAGGCTGTGGGTTCTACGTCCACGCTGTGTAGATAAAGTGAGATGGGATGCTGCACTCATGAGTGTGTCCTCTTTTGGATGAGATATCTAGCAGCTATGAACCTGTTGCCAGCTTGACAACCGATCCCTATTGTACTATTACCAGCTTACTAATTTATTTTTTAATGTAACATGGGTGGTTTGCTCTTCAAGGGCAACAGGTGGTGAATTTGTACATGAAACAATGAAATGTAAAGCTGTTTGCAAGCAGCAACCTCTTCATTAGCTATAGAGCTCTTTAATGTGGAATTATTCAGATGGCTTTTACTTCTCCAGAGATTGAGTATATTGACTGATATTGGTGGATTGTGATGAAAGAAATTTGTGTGGCCTTTTGTGGTTGAAATGTTCTGTAATGTGTAGTTTTGTCATTATTTTTCATACATTTTGGTTCATTGCTTACTGGAAAAATGTTCAAACCTACAAATTTGAAACACACTGTAACAAGTGGTGCTGTGTTATAAGGAATATAATTTAATCAAAACATCCTACTCCAAACAAAATAATATGACACTGCAGAGATGCTGGGACCAAATACACACCAACAAGGAAGAACTCAACAAAACTTTAATAATTTAATACAACCAGGATGGTGCATCAGAGAAGACATGCATGTATGCATGGTTCATGTGATGCCTGGCCCAGCAATCAAGGAGCCTCAATTCTCACCACTAACACCAGTGAGGGGTGTCTTATATAGGAGGAAAGGATAACAAATGCACACAGTAAAATGCAATTTCCCTTAAGAGCACACATAGATCACAGTCAGTCTGGGGCTGGTCGCTCTCTTACTCTCCAGGTCCCCAATAAGACTCCCCACTGGCACAGCTATAGGGTCCAGATATCAGCCTAGTGGGCAAGCTAAAACCTCCAGCATCCTCTCTGTCCAACCAGTGCTTCGTGTCCCTGCCCAAGTAGCTGACACACACACACACACACACACACACACACACACACACACACACACACACACACACACACACACACACACACACACATACACACACACACACACACTCTGAGAAAAGTTTATACAACCACACAGACACTCCTGAAGGCTGGCACAGGTTGTCCACCTGTGCCCCCTTTTCCCAGACTATACAGTAGAAATAACTTTCTTGGGTGGAGTAAGCCATGGAACCTTGCTGGCTAGGCTTACATAGGCCCTTGGACTGATAGCCTAGTACCTACCTGTGAACCTATGGACCTAAATCACTGCTACCACCCAGCTAATAATTATCAGCTACCCAAAATCCCTTAAAAGGGTGTCCAATTACTGTGCAATATTATTATCTAATTGGTAGTATAACTAAATAGTCAAGGCTTATTAGAGTGACTTTGTACAGGATCACTATATACATGCAATGTACTCTTAGCACTTAGCTTACCTCTACACAAAACTGCCACAGTTGAAAGGTTTTAAAATATTTAATAATAAATAGTAAAAACACAAGACAATAGTTTTTACTACATAGTGCTAGTCAAGAGTTCAGGGATCACAGAGAAATACTTAAAATAATTCAGTAGTACAGTTCTGACATCACAGAAAAACACTTAGTCTAATCTTTCTAGATTCTAGCTATTTCTAAGAGAAAACACAAGTCTAAGATAAACTTACATATAGAACAAGACAGTGCTGATGAGTTGGATAGTCAGGACAAAAATGCTTGATGCTCTCTGATTCTCTCTGTTTTTAAAATCAAATTCCTGGTTCATATTACATCATTCTTCACACTTCCCTGCATTCCCATTAAATCATTCTTTACACTTCCCTGGGTTCCCAGGCTAACAAACTACATTTACATTCTTCACCTCTGGGCAGGAACCAGAGCAATAAAGGACATTTATGCATGCAAATTCTGGTCATTAAGTCTGGCCTTAAAACAATAGCAAGAATTCCTTCATCTAGACAGGCCAGAGTCAACTTTAAAGATCAAAGACTGTCATAAAATGCTTGACTTAGCTTCCTTACAGCAGAGTGCACGGTTACATTTTTTTGCAGTTCCACATGTAACAGCATTTTTCCATGTAAGACAATAAGCCTGTGGTTTACATTAATATTTATAGATGACAGAATTATTTATAAAATTCTATCTGGATAGGCTGGCAGCCTTCACAGTCCATATAAATGTGAGCAAGGGGCCTATGGTTTTAAAGCAGCCCAAAGGTAAACTAAAACCTGGGGGAATGATCTACTACTCTGCCTAGGGCCCCATTTGACCATGATCTGGCTGTGCATGCTTCTGTACAATCATCTTTTTAAACTGCATATCTACAATCTCCCTATAATGCAGTATTGTAGGTTTCCAGAAAAAAAAGACTCTTTTAATCCAGTGGTGGCCTGAGAAGAAGAGAACAGCACACCTTTGATCATCATAGTGCTATATATCTGGTAATTTTTGTCTTTAATTATTATATTATATGTTCCGCTTCCTTTCTGGACAATGACAGCATACAAAGGGATCACTTAAAATGGATGCCATGCAATCCCCTGGAAACACTAATATCTCTTAAGGTTAGAATGCTGTGCAGCCTTGTTTTGGTGTAAACTTTATTTCTTTTTGCTCATGCTAGTCCGGGCCAATATCATAGACATATTCACAGAAAACTTTTGTAGCGCTTTCTGGAAAAGGTGAAGAGGTGCTATCATAGGCCTAACACAGTAGACGTATTCAAGGAAAATGTATACAGTACTCCCAGGGAAAGATAAAGGGGGTGTTATACTGTCAACTCCTCTCACATCATAGCTAGCACCTCATCACAAAGGTAGTTAGTTGTACCAGCACTAATTAAACAATTGTGCATGGAGGCTGGCAGATTATTTCACCAGATTCAATAGCAATAGCACATTTTTTTGCATATAATATTTTAGTTAGACATGCATCATTTTTATTTCACTTTTATTTGACTGCACACCTATCTTATCCTTTTTCTGTCATTGTATGTTGTGAAATTTAAATAAAAATAATGAAACAATAAATACATTTAGAGTTCAGTTAGGCTAGTGCAGTACAACACAGTATTGATTATCTGAGTAAAGCTCATTACTGATATATCCAAGATGAGTCATGTGACAAAGGAAAATACTGGAACAAATGATTAATAATCTAATTAGAAAGGTAGCGTCTAGAGTGACAGTCATAGTTGATTGCTTACTAGACAATAAAGCACTAGAAGCAATAAAGGATAAGTATTCTCAAGAGAAAAGTCAATTATTAGCAAGATACATCAAGGTTCTGCCCTGGAAATTGTCTTCTAGTATCATTATATGTGACACACTGCAATGGCTAGAAGAAAAAGTACACAATTCATTTGCATCTGGCTCAAATATCTGCAAAAAAAAAAAAAAAAAAACCCTGTATACTGAAAGGTGTCAAAGTGGAGAGTTGTGACATCCATTTTAATAGAAATGCAGACAGATTTCAGTTGTGGGGAGCTGTAAAGAAGTACAAATCCATTTTTCTAGGAAATAAAAGCTCATAGATTAAGCACATATTAGAATGAGACATGCTACAGAACACAAATGCTTAACATTAGTATAAATACCATTATACATGTGTTAGCCAGGTTATGTTCTGAGTAGAAGTGCATGTTTCCAGGGGTAGCCTGGATGTGCCGGTCTAGATAAGTGACTTGCTCAGAACTGCAAACTATGCAGCAGGAGGTTCTTCAGCTCATGACACATAACTCATCTGTAGGGCATTGGTGTAAAGGAGTATAGGACTCTTAAAAAATTACAACGTTTACATTTATTCTGCTTTAGTAGTATGTGCCGTGCTTTTAGTTTCTCCGACACATAGAAACATTGTCTGGCGGTAAACTCCTGTAACCTGACAGTCCGCTAACCTGCAACAGGAGATGATGGCCCAGAGGTTTATGTACATACTGGCCTGCAATCCCAGGCTAGAATATTGTGCTGAGATCACCACAGTTGTACTTCCAGTCAGCCTTCTGAGAGGAGACAAAGAAAAATTGATGTGTATGTCCACATTAGAATCACACTGTTTCTTGGTAAATGAGATGTTGTATAATAAGATTTTGCAAAGGGGCAGTCATCCTTGTTATTGTAGACATATAATATCATGTGTAGTTAGTGTTACAACTATATTTCTGCATTCCATGACAGCTCTCATTACATGAATCATCACCTTAAAATAATTATTTACAAATACTCATATGCCATGTGCCCTTTTATATTGCTTTCACGCAGCAGATGTCTAGAAAAATGAATTAAAAAAAAAAAAAAACTATCCCTGGGATTCAATAAACTCTGTGTAGGCTCTGTGCAAAGCCTACACAGAAGGTACATGTTTGTGGGGTGGTGCATGGCATGCGGCAGTGCCACATGGTGGTTCTAAGCTAGGTTTTGTGGCTAGCAACAGTGTTGCTGGCCAGAAAATCATGTAAGCAAATATGGATGTCAATTCTATTCCAAGCAGAGCACCTATGGTAAGCAGATTTGCACAAAATGTCACAGTGATCACCAGGGCTTCACAGATAGCAGTCAGTCTGTTAGTGCAACACATCTGCACAAAGGCCAACATAATGCAGGGGCATTTAACCAGAAATAGGGACCTATTTGACATAGACGTCCCATAACATACCTCTCAACCTGTTAGAGCAAGAAATCTGGACAAAGCCATAAATAATGGTGGTGGTGGTGGTGGTGGTGGGGGGGAGGTGAAGGCCCAAAAATCTGACCAATTTTTAATATTGCTCTACCAAACTTAGAAAGTTGATAGAATAATAGGTTGTACAGTAGCCTGCACTTTCTGAAGAGCATGAAGTTTGAAACTCAAATGTCTATCATCAGTTTCTGACTTCAATCTGTGATGACATGCCAGTGATTGGCCAGAAAACCCTAATGTTATGAGGAGAAGCTCAAAAATATGAGAGAAAAACACCTTGTCCTACTCCTCTATCCTATGCCACCTAATCTAGGTGCTACTCTTTTCTTCTTAGTAATTTTATATAACATAAAACCCTTTCTCTCTCTTTATTGGGTTGTACTCGTACCCACTATTGTATTTAGTATAATTGTTTTCTTTACTCTAATAATTTTTTTTTTTTTTAGTATCATTTTTACAGTAATATTTTCTGAGTTTATAACCTGAGTATTATAATTTCTTTTTACATAAAGTCACCTTTATTTGCCTGATAGTTCCTTTGCCCAACAGAAATTTCAGGCAGCCCAATTGCCTGACAGTTCATTTGCTCGACAGTTAATTTGCCTGACAGTTCATTTGCCCGACAATTCGAAAAAGGCAAATAAAAGATATATGCCCTTTTACCCACAGTAGTGTGATCCTGGAGGTAGAATATATAGTTAGGGGGGTGTGGGGGGCACAGCCCCCCCCCCACTTACTTTGATTTTATATTGTCCAGTTTGTTTTTTATTGTTCACTAAAACCAAAGTAGGTGGGGGGCTGTGCACCCCCCAACTATATCTTCTAACTCCAGGATCGCACTACTGTGGAGAAAAGTACACATACCTTTTATTTGCCTTTTTCTAATTGTCGAGCAAATGAACTGTCAGGCAAATGAACTGTTGGGCAAATGAAGTGTCAGCAATTGGGCAAATGAAGGTGATCTCTCTCTCTCTCTCTCTGTATATATATATATATATATATATATATATATATATATATAACTCAAAATCCTGAAAACACAAAATAGACATACTGACATCATTGTGGCTTTGCTATTGTTAGACCTGTGGTGTTAGGTCATGCGTTGGGTTCAGGTAAGTGTACGGTTGGTTTTATGTTAGGGTTAGAGGCGGTTTAAGTGAGTTAGGGTTAGGGTGCAGGTTAGGCATGTATGCAATAGTGACAAAAATTAGGGTTAGGGGCAGTTTAAGTGAGTTAGGGTTAGGGCGCGGGTCAGGTGAGTGTGCGATAGTGACGGACCTTAGGGTTAGGGTTAGGGTCAAGGTCAGTCGGTAGATATTAGTGTCTTTGTATTGGCATATTAGCATTATTTGTGTTTTCAGGATTTTGAGTTTCAGGATTTTGGGTTTTCAGGATTTTGAGTTTTCAGGCTTTTGGTTTCAGGATTTTGATTTTCAAGCTTATAGTCTTTCAGGCTTCTGATAGGGAACTATATATATATATATATATATATATATATATAAAACACAATGCCATGAATGATATACATGCCATTAATGTTGTGAAACACCTATGTATGTATTGTTCATTGGTTCATAGGTTCATACTAGGCTATCTGCCCTAGGGCATTTATAAGCCTAGTCAGAGTGTGTTTGGCTTTCGCCACCCATTTTAAATTAATTTTGCTAAGCCCATTTTCGAGGTTAATATACTGTGCCTCTGTCTAACAGTGACGCAGAAGTGATACCCAGGGTAAAACTATGATCTCCCATCCACTCATCAAGATTCCTCTTGAAGAGAGTCAATGAGGGACTCTGCCTAACCTGGACTGGGATTTTATTCCAGAGTGAAGGGAGCCTCTGGGTTATGAACCTGTCCCTCCAGCATGTCCTATTTATTTCAGTGCTGAGGTTCAAGTCTCTCGAGCGTGTAGCTTGAAGGGATTTGGATTTTCTGAGGTGCAGCATGTCCATTAATTCCGGGTTGGACATGGATCTATACGTCAGGCACAGATCACCTCTAAGCAGGCAGTATGCCACTGAGTAGAGCTGGAGTTTCTTTAACAGGGTAGCATATGGCATCTGTTTGAGCCCTTTGATCCTCTTGGTGAGGTACTTTTGGGGTCTATCCAGTTGCTGCAGGTGTCTGGTAAAGTACATCCCAAAAGGGGCATTGTACTCAATTATGGGCCTGATGAGGGATGAATAAAGAGGCACGATGACCTCCCCTGATCTAGATGTGAATCCCTTCATGATTAGGTGGGCTATATAAAATGTTTTTCTAACCACTTTGGCCACGTGGTTGTCAAATGAGAGATTGCTATCAACTTGGGTCCCCAGGTCCCTAATTACTTCTGTACTTAATGGATTACCACCTATATGGTAATTTGTGGGCACTTTGTTTTTGCCAAAGGGGATGACTATACGCTTTTTGGCATTTAGCTTGAGGCCATGGCTCTGGCACCAGTTGTCTGCTTCTATGAGGCCCTTTTGGAGGATGCTTGTGTCGGCTGGAGAGTCGATTATGGTGCCCAGTTTGCAGTCATCTGCGAACTTGGTCAGCCACAGTCCTTCCGTGTTGGCCTGTACCTCCGAGAAATATATACCGAACAAGAGAGGTTCTAGGACTGAGCTTTGTGGGATGCCACTTGTAACTGGTTTGGAGTCTGACATGGCTCCAACAATTCTAACCATGTGGGTTCCGTCCTTGAGCCAGTTTGCAACCCATCTAGTGACATAGGGGTTTATATTTAAGCTGGTGAGCTTATCTATAATGCCCGAGTAGGGTATTGTATCGAAGGCTTTTGTGAGGTCCAGGTAGGCTGTGTGGACCACCTTCCCCTCGTCAATGGCCTTGGTGACTGTTTCAAAGAAATTGACCAGATTTAAGAGGCAGGATCTGCCCTTAACAAAGCTGAACTGGGTAGGATCCAGTGTCTGTAGGTCCCCAATATCTTTATTTATGAGGTCCATGATGATCCTTTCCATAGCTTTGTAGACCAAGCTAGTCAGGCTTATGGGGCAATAGTTTCCAGGATCCGTTGAGACACCACCTTTGTGGAGAGGGACCACTGTTGCTGTACGCCACTGTTTGGGTACATATCCTGTAGTAAGGCTGAGATTGAACAGTAGTTTTATGTTTGGGTTTAGCTCTTCTTGGAGTTCATGTAGGACGCAGCCCGGGACACCGTCTGGTCCCATTGATGCTGTTTTTTTTGCTTTGGAGAGGGCGCTCTTACCTGAGCATCTGAGATGTCAGGGGGGCAGCACTCTGCTGGGATAGATATTTGCCCTTTTGATGGGGGGGGAGTTTGCGCTGAACCTGTCAGCTAGGACGTTGGCAATGTCTGTGGGTTCGGTGTATTTTTTGTCATTTTGGACTAATTCTGAGCATATCTGGGAATTCCCACCCAGGTTCCTAACATAACTAAAGAAAGCCTTGTGATTATCCTTAGTCTCCTGTGCAATTTTTCTCTCAAAGCTGGCATTAGACGATTTTATGAGTGCCCATAGTTTTTTGCTAATACTGATCAGAGATACCTTCCCTTTTTGGGATTTTGCTCTATCATGTAGTAGCTTCCTCCATGTATTGTATAGTTCGTTTATGGCTGGGGTCCAGCAGACAGGACGTCTGCCTTTGGAGGATTGGATCTTGGTTTTATTTGGGATTGCATGATCCATGCATTCCTGAAGGTGTTCATAGAATGTGTTTATAAAGGATTCTGTGGTCTGGGCCGTATTTTCCACAGACCCGGGGGCTTTGAAGGATTCCCCCTCGGTTTTGAGGAGTGTGAAATTTGCTTTAGAGAAGTTTTTCACTGTGGTTTTCTGGGAGATTAGTTTATGGTCTGATCTTACCAGTGAGGGATACACTTCTGGTCTGGAGCATAGAGTCCCCATGTTGGTGATGATCAGGTCCAGTATGTTTTCCCCTCTTGTGGGAGTGGTAACAAGTTGTTCCATAGCATTTGAGTTTATAAATTCAAGGAACCTTTGGGCTGGGGTGTTGGAGCTAGAGTAATGCTCCCAGTCTATGTTTGGGTAGTTGAAGTCGCCCAATATAATGGTGTTTGAAGAGACCTTCATATTTTCCACTGTTCTCAGGAAGGCCGAGTGGGGTTCCTGGGTTTGGGAGGGTGGTCTGTAGCAGGCTATAAACTGGAAGGCAGTTTTACCCACTGTTAGTTGCACATGGATAGTCTGTGATGCTTTGTGCTGTGCCACCAACCTGGAGGTGTGGGTATCTTTGACGAATATTGATACTCCCCTTCCTTTTGTGGTTCGGTCCAAGTTTTGGGGCTGAAAAGCATGGTATGAGGTGTAACCTGGTAGTGCTGGGGTGCTCTCGGGATCCTGGAACCAGGTTTCTGTTACTACACAGATATCGATGTTCTCCATGCTAAGGAGAGTTTTGAGTGCGTGCATCTTGAGGTTTAGACTTCTGGCGTTGAGTAGCATTACTCTTAGTTTCTTATCCCTTGTGATACCTATGGAGGTGGTTTTCTCTTTTGAGCCTTGCTAAAAAAGGCACTATGGGGGTAGCAAGAGCCTTTGCCAATATCCGAAAGCCCAGTGGTGACAGGTGCAAGCCGTCCCTAGCGAAGCATCGTGGCTTGTCGAGCATGTCCTCCCAGGCTGACAGGAGTTGGATCCCCTTTGAATGACACCAATACTTAAGCCAATTGTTGAAATTGATCATCTTGTCTTCATATTGTGGCATCATTCTTGGTGAGGGTAAGATGCTACTCAAGGTCAGGGTCATACCGGCCTGGGCTACATGCTCAGAGAGCTCCTCTAGGTCTCTTTTCATGTAGTCCAGGGAGGTACGTCTCAGGTCATTCACACCAGCATGGACAATGACTGAGTCATATTTTTACTTGCCTTGGAGTGACCTGAGTGCTTGTGTTATGTGGCAGATCCTAGCGCCCGACAGGCAGCTCACCGTGACCTTCTCCTTGTTCAGCCTGGTGAGCGGGACGTCAGTGTGCCTGACGATAGAGTCACCTATTACAAGTGTATCAGGTGTGTTGTTTAGCCTTAAGGGCTATGACTGTTCAGCACACTGGCTTTGTGAGCTATGTGTTGAACGTGTTTTGTTTTGGGGTATTGGTTGCTTGGGTGTCTGCTTTGGAGGTCTCTGCTGCTTAGGCAGATTTTTATTTAGAGCCTCCGAGTATGTTTTTGTGTGTTTATGTGTTTGGTTTGCTATCGTGATAGGTCTATGTGAGACTGGAATTGTAGTGAGTGTGGTTTCCTTCTCCTCCTAACTGGTTACGCCAGTACTGAGTTGAGAGAGCTTAGCCTCCAGTTTGGCTATATGGTTGCATCTCTCACATGTGTTGGAATTTGTTGGGAGGAGGAGAGGGTTGTCTGTGTACATGAGGCAGTTGTAACATTGCCTCAAGATTCCCAGATTTACCAGCTGGACCAGAGAGGAGATTGACAACTAGCATTTGGACATGCTAGAATAGTATTGGGAATTCCTTTATAATTGAAAAAAAAGGCCAATGGGGAACAAGGTACTCAAGGGGAGTTTGTGAGGGTGTAGTGCTTTTAATTTTTTAGTGCTGACTTAGTGAGCAAGTGCCAGGTAACTTAATTGCAATGTGTTACAGGTAACTTAAATGCAAAAATGACAAACAGTAACTTTCCTTCAAGTGAAACAAGGAAATAAGTACAGTAAACAATGCAGATATCACTAGGGATCCACAGAAGCGCTGAAAAGCCACGTTTTAGGTGGAATTAGCGTTTCAGGGAAATAACAAGCAAACAAACAACAAGCATACAAACAAAGCTAGACTCAGCAGGCCTGGATCTAGTCTATGCTACAGCAAACAAGGTGTACCAATTTCAGTAAGATACAGTTCAAATATGCAGGCACTATAAGCCTTTAACCAGAAATTCCCAGCTCAGAAGGGCAGAGTCCAGCCTCTCCTCCCACAAGAGTGCAGACCACGAACCTTCTTAATGTAAAATAACTGGCCTGAAGCCCAAGTGCTTAAACCAGAATTAATACACTTTTAGAATAACAGACACTGAGCCCTCAATCAGCAGTTCCCAACTTAGAAGGATGTAAGCTACCTGTCCTGCCACCACAGTGCAGGCCACAAACCTTCCTAATGTAAAACAACTGGTCTGAAGCCCAAGTGCTTATCCCAAAAGACTTAGAATGATAGCTACACTTTAATCAAGTTACTACCAAGCAGTAATAAATACAATTGAATACTTTAAAGAATGCCTGGATTAGTGCTCAAGTTATACAAACAAAGCTAGATTCAGCAGGCCTGGATCTAGTCTATGCTACAGCAAACAAGGTGTACCAATTTCAGTAAGAAGCAGTTCAAATATGCAGGCACTATAAGCCTTTAACCAGAAATTCCCAGCTCAGAAGGGCAGAGCCCAGTCTCTCCTGCCACAAGAGTGCAGATCACGAACCCTCACAGCCTGTGAGTATGGGTTGTGTGCATAAGTAGAACAGGTAGTACACATGTATCTAATATGACAACTTGATTGCTGTTCTACACCATCAGACAGTCATGTATATTCCACAGAAAGAATACCTAGGTGTGGCCAATAAGCTGTGTGTCAGCTCACTGTGACAAAGTTGGTATACTTCAGTTACACATCACTGGAAGATGTGTAGGGAGGTACATGAAGAAGGGTGCATTGTACACTGTTATTTGTGTGATGGCTGGGAACCATGAAATTATTATGGCCTTTGTTGTGGATGCCTTTCACATACCCAGTGGCTTGTGTTACATTCAATGGAGTAGTCAGCACTGTCACCACATGCTGGTGGATTTACCACTTACCATCTACCCCAGGACATGGGTCACCCACCTATTGGTCTGATTATAGGGTGTGATGTCCACATTATACTTGGATGGTATGATTGTTGCCTGGATTAATAAATCCTCTCATGTGTCTTGTTAATGCAGGTGTTGCCACTGCTATGGTAGCAGTGTTTAGTATGGGTTGCTATTGTATGTGTTATACTAATATTACAGTTGCAGTCAATGATTGCCCACATTCTGTAGTCCTTCAGGCAGCTGTGTGAACACAGCATGTGTATGTCATCTGTGATGTCCATCACTTAACTAAGGACCTATCAGACAGCCCTGATGTATGGACCTGATCACTGGACCTGAGATATAGGTCACGTCACACATGTCAACATAGTGAGATGTCATATATGTGATACATTGGCCTGCCGACTTGGTGATATATCTGTTTATGGCTACATATGATAGTGCTGAGTAAATACCTAATTGTGGATTTGGGTCATATGTCCTGATGTGGTCAAGTTCCACAAGATGATACTGTTGTTATCATGCATATCCTCGATGACCTCTTTCAGGATATCTGTCAGATGTAACAGACATGATGTAACATTAATCAACTCACACAGATCTATTGCACACAGCCAAAATATGACTAGTGTACATGGAGAAGAGGTCCATGATCACATGTTGATCTACCTCACAGTTGAGGAGAGTTAGGCTGTCTCTGTAGATGCATGCATCAGGTGGTGTTCCCTCTAAGTATCCTCAGAAGGATACTTGTTGATGTATACCCTTGTATGTGAATATAGCCAGTGTGGAGGGTGTGTTGAAGCATGTGTTCAACAGTATCAGGAAGGTGTATGTGCTGAGTCATATCATAGGTGATCTGTGATGTTGTCACAGGTCATTGCTTCCATGTGATAGGCCTGGATGAAGATAAGACAGTTTATACTGCCTATCATGATCTGGGCTAGGGTTTTGACACAATCCCCCATGCAGGTACCATTGAGAAACCCAAATTAACCCTTACATCAGTAGATGGGTAACCAGTTGGCTCACTAACAGAACACATACTGTGAAAGTTGATGAATCAACCTGTACAGGTAGAGCTGTCACCACTGGCAAACCTCAGGGATCTGTGCTTGGTCCTTCACTGTTTGGACTCTATTTTCTCAACAGTTCAGGTTAAAGTATGTGGCCTTTGGCTTACCAAGTTTTCTGATTCTTGCATATTGAGTGCAATCATTGAGTCCACCAATGATGATAACATAGTACAGGAGGAACTAACACAAATGAATTGGGACAAAGACACACGATGTGCAACTAAATGCAGAAATGTGCCTTATTTTATTTTGTCTGTCAGAAAAGTGGAATTCCATGTTAATCAGAGCATTGGCAGCAGTCATGCTATACTGATGCCCAGTGATGCCAGTACTGGGAACACATGTAGATAACATTATAAACTTTGACCACCAAGTGTCCACACTGGTATTGAAAGCCTATGTTCTGCACATTACACACCATGCCATCATATTCAGATTTTAGGATTGTATGACAACACTGTAGTCAAATCTCATCAAAACAGTAATAGAGAATAAAGTTTTGTTTTGCATGTACTTCACCAGACACATGCAGCAGCTGGAGAGACCACTGCACCTTCTCAGCAAGATAAAACAGGGCCAACAAACCATATCATGATGTATTTGGATAGAGTTAAAGCCATGTCACTATAAACTGTCTGGTATAGGATGAGGTGATGCCTGTCTGGCTTCCAGGCCAGTGTCTGACCCTTCCATGGTGGAGTATTGCATATCAAAAAATATGATATAGCTGATGACATTAGCAGTGTCTGTTGAGGAGAATATGGTAATAGTGTCCCACATGCTGGTGTAAAAGGCTCTCTGTAATGTTAAGCAAGAGCTCACACACACACACAGACACACACACACACACGCACACACGCACACACGCACACACACAAACACACACAAACACACACACACAAACACACACACACACACACGCACACACACACACACACACACACACACACACACACACACACACACACTGTTCACTGCAGTGAGAATAGAACCCTTACCTATCTAACTATACACACTACAGACCTCTGCACTTCTGGCAAGTCTGACTTGGAGTGTCTCAGACAACAGTTTATAGCTGATGACATAAGCAGTGTCTGTTGAGAAGAATGTAGCAGTGTCCCACGGGCTGGTATGAAATGCTCTCTGTAATGTCAAGTAAGAGCTCACACAGACACACACACACACACACACACACACACACACACACACACACACACACACACACACACACACACACTCACACACACACACACACACACACACACACACACACACACACACACACACACACACACACTGTTCACTGCAGTGAGAATAGAACCCTTACCTATCTAACTATACACACTACAGACCTCTGCAATTCTGGCAAGTCTGACTTGGAGTGTCTCAGACAACAGTTTGTAGCTGATGACATAAGCAGTGTCTGTTGAGAAGAATGTAGCAGTGTCCCACGGGCTGGTATGAAATGCTCTCTGTAATGTCAAGTAAGAGCTCACACAGACACACACACACACACACACACACACACACACACACACACACACACACACACACACACACACACACACACACACACACACACACACACTTGATTGCAGTGAGACCCTACCTGTCTAAGTACACAAACTACAGAACACAGTACTTTATGCAAGTGCCACAGCACGTCTGACATTTAAAAGCATGCAGGTGAACTTATAGTAGGTGAGATCAAAAGACAATATACAGACAATGTTGGGAGGACTTTAGAGGCCCATAGCTTCATAGGTTCATATGAGGCTACTAGCTTATGGCACTAAGGTGTTTAGAAGCCTAGCTGTGTAAAAACACAAGTACCCTTACTGAGCATAGTTGGGTGATCATTTTTAGCAAAGTGATTTTGTGATCAGCACCATATGGCCCTGTCCATGAGGGACATAGATGCCACCCCAGAGGTGACTTTACAATCATCCAACCAGTAGTCAAGGTTGCACTTGAACAGGGTCAAACTGTGAGCTTTGGCCAACTGAGACCTGCATGAGTGGAGCTAAGCAGATTTTTATCTGCACTTTTATCAAATAATACACGATTGAAAGTAATTTGTTTGTGTTGCATTGAGCAATATCTAGCTGGAAGTTGACTGTTTTTCAGTAGGTCTTATACAAGTGGTATTTTCAGTTAAGGCTTGTTAAAAAACCTGCATAGCCAGTGATAAGTGGGGGTAGTTTACCTCATTGTTATTCGGTTTCTGTCTTATACAAGTGGTACACTGAATTGCTTTCTGTTTAATCTGAGAGCTTTGGCCAACTAAGACCTGCATGAGTGGAGCTAAGTAGATTTTTATCTGCACTTTTATCAAATAATACACGATTGAAAGTAATTTGTTTGTGTTGCATTGAGCAATATCTAGCTGGAAGTTGACTGTTTTTCAGTAGGTCTTATACAAGTGGTATTTTCAGTTAAGGCTTGTTAAAAAACCTGCATAGCCAGTGATAAGTGGGGGTAGTTTACCTCATTGTTATTCGGTTTCTGTCTTATACAAGCGGTACAGTGAATTGCTTTCTGTTTAAACTGTGAGCTTTGGCCAACTGAGACCTGCATGAGTGGAGCTAAGTAGATTTTTATCTGCACTTTTATCAAATAATACACAATTTAAAGTAATTTGTTTGTGTTGCATTGAGCAATATCTAGCTGGAAGTTGTGA
Source organism: Protopterus annectens (assembly GCF_019279795.1). Lineage (NCBI taxonomy): Eukaryota > Metazoa > Chordata > Ceratodontiformes > Protopteridae > Protopterus > Protopterus annectens. The sequence continues at coordinate 1,550,888,111 of NC_056725.1, read as the reverse complement.
CTGTAGGTCCCCACTCACCCTCCCTGTTTTTGTCTTGGTGTTAATCTTGGTGGCTTTGAAACTGCCCGCCCCTCTTGTAAATTTGCACTTGGATACTCCGCCTGGGCCCATCTCATTTGCTCACTCAAAAAAAAAAAAAATAAAATAATGTATCTGCTTTTACTGTATTTGTGTTTCTTCCTACTTTATTTTGCTTTTGTGTCATCTTAAAAGTACTCAGTTGTATTTATTACTGCTTGGTGTAACTCATTCTAAGCCTTTTAGTTTAAGCACTTGGGCTTCAGACCAGTTGTTTTACATTAAGAAGGTTTGTGGTCTACACTGTAGTGGCAGGACAAGTAGCTTACATCCTTCTAAGTTGGGAACTGCTGATTGAGGGCTGATTGTCTGTTATTCTAAAAGTGTATTAATTCTGGTTTAAGCACTTGGGCTTCAGGCCAGTTATTTTACATTAAGAGGGTTCGTAGTCTGCACTCTTGTGGGAGGAGAGACTGGACTCTACCCTTCTGAGCTGGGAATTTCTGGTTAAAGGCTTATAGCGCCTGCATATTTGAACTGCTTCTTACTGAAACTGGTACACCTTATTTGCTGTAGCATATACTAGCTCCAGGCCTGCTGAATCTAGCTTTGTTTGTATAACTTGAGCACTAATCCAGGCATTCTTTAAAGTATTCAACTGTATTTATTACTGCATGGTAGTAACTTGATTAAAGTGTAGCTATCATTCTAAGTCTTTTGGATTAAGAACTTGGGCTTCAGACCAGTTGCTTTACATTAGGAAGGTTTGTGGCCTGCACTGTGGTGGCAGGCCCATAATTGAGTGCAATGCCCCTTTTGGGATGTACCTTACCAGACACCTGCAGCAACTGGAAAGACCCCAGGTCAGGTGAAGTGTGCTGAAGTTCACTTGTGTGCCTGTGGATATGGTCTTTGCTGATTCTTTCCCTAGTCTTGCATATAAGGCTGTTAGGTATATGGGTCAATAGCTGTAGTTCTGCATGTTACTAGATTAATGTGTATTGCATAGCACACAACATTTGATATTACATATTGTAGTATGGATGATGTATGTCTGGAAAAAGTACTGAGACACCAGGGTTGCAGTGCTTGGGGGGATGGTAACACATGGATGTATTGTTAATATGTGACATATTGTTAGATAGGGCCCTCAGTTTGTAATGTTTCCACATGTAATTTCATATCACACACAGGAAATGGACAGTAAACAGCAGTAATACACCATAATATATACTTTTCCATTGCAGGCTGAGCAGTGAGTTTGAGCGACTGTTAACAAAGTGCATGCGCATGCAAGTTACACATGTTTGTGCATAGCTAAGCAGTGTGCAAATGCAAGCCGCATTGCTAAAGTCTGGCAGCTAGTACTGAGTCTATGAAATACACCTGCTGCTTAACTGGCTCTGTGGCAGCATGTGTTAATGCATTTTTACATTCCTTTTTGGGGCCAGATGATACTGGGTTTGAATATAGGTGACCATATTAAAGTTCTGAAATGGGGTTGATAGGAAAGTGGTGAAATGGGGAGCAAGCAGGGGGAAGAACAAAGGGAAATCAGGACAAGAATGTGCAGGAGGGAGGTAGAAAAGAACAAAATCTATCCATTTCTTTAACAGTGTAAACTGAACATACGTGCAAAATATTAACTGAATTTGGACTGTTCCCATCAGAGATCGGGATGACCACAATAAAATCATGTTTTATAGCCAATTAGACCAAATTAAGTGTGTCAAGAAGACGTGTTTGAAATGGAGGGCTATATCTGGGTTGATATTTTTATTTGTGGGGCAGGTGCCCATTTAATTTTTATTTCAGATTGAGAGGAAAGTTGGGGAAGGGATGGAGGTATATCTGAGTCAGGTAAGTTGGGTAGGTGAAGAAGCAATTGCAGACAGACAAGACAAGAGCCAGTGACATGATGGACACAAAAGGTTATAAGACACTTTGACTGAGGTGAGGGTGGGGACATCCTATGCCCGCGGTCATCAAGCTGGGCACAGTGAAAATCAAGTCCTCACCTACTGGACTGTCATCCTTGTCACCTCAGGGGTGAGGTGCTTAAAAATTCCTCCTCCTCCTAGTACTACTCAAAATGAAGAAGAGCAGCATCTCCAGCTGGTATAGGCATGCACCAATGCTGTGGTGCACAACCCTAGACACCACCCCTGGCAACTTGGTTCAGGTGATGAAATCACCACCTCCACCACTGCTCCCAGAGGATATGACTGGATCAGCCTCCAGGGCAGGACTGCCTGAGGGCACAGGTAGTGCAGGAGCAGCAGAGGCAGTGCTGCCAGGTTGGCTCCCAGACATGCTGGGCATCAGTGCTGGAGCCCATGGAGGGGCAATAGGATCCAGTGTGGCTGGTCTACCCCGTTGTGCTGTGGAGAATTTAGTAATGTGGTACACATGGATGCCATGGACACATTTTGACAACATAATAAAATTAAAAAAATAAAATAAAAAAATAAAATAAAAATTATTTTTTTTGCAATAAAATAAAATTAAATTAAAATTAAATATTCATAAAATAAAATAAGATACAATAAAATAAAATGACACAATTTTTTTATAAATAATATAAAATAAAATTAAAAAAGAGCGATAAGGGTTGGGGTGAGAGGGAAAAAAGAGATAAGATTAGTACTTTCATATGTGACATACAATGCATTAATACAATTGTTTGACTCTATTATGTTAACTTTTACATTTAAGACTACCACCTCCTAACAGATGCACATTATACTAGAGATTGTAGCAAGTAATCCTTGAATTGTTCATAAAATGCACATGTGTGTGTTTCAGTTATACAGATTACAGTTTACAGCAGGGCATTTGTGCTACTGGTATAGAGGATTTAATTTAATGTAAATATTATTGAAGAAATAACAGTAAGATATAGTTGTAAAGTGTGATATTTGAACCCACAACCTCTGACTAAAGTCTAACATTGTACTCTTGTACTCTAAAGACTAATGCATGCACACTTGCTTTGCAGTTGGGATATGCATGCTCAATTTGATACAACTATATAACATACCAAAAAAAAGCTATCTTAACTTTTAATGCTACAATAACACTACTCTTCTGCTGCATAAATACTATGTTTTCCTCATTCTTAGCAATCTAGCTCTGTGGGCTCAGACATTGTACTCCCAATAACTTGTGAAAAAAACAAAACTGAACAGAAGGCCATTATGAATACCAGTCTTGCCTATATTTGGCTTTCTAAGTTTTACAAGTACTCTCAGTAGATGATACTTACACAGATATGGGATGCCCTCAGTCATAAATTCCTTAAGCCAGTGGGTCATTATAATGATGCCTAAATTGTTCTCCAGTGTCTGGGATACCGATAGCACTGGATACAGCCTGGGCCAAACTATCCCAAGCATCAGACTTATACTGGGAGCCAGAATGGTCTCCCTGCAGAAGCCTTTGGCTGTGGTTCTTAACTTGGAGTCCAATTAATATTCTAGACTCCTGAACACCCAACTTCTGTGCCCTAAACCTGGCACCTTCCCCACAAATGCCTGCCATGTCTACCACAAATCTAGAGCAATTGAAACTGATGCTTTCCTGCCAGTTCCAGTTATCAAGTATACTGGAGTGCGCACACTATTTGGCACTGCTGTGCTCCACTCAGCTTCATGCAAACACATTGCTCAGGAGTGCACAGCCAGGCATTACATAATTGCAATTGCAAGGTTATTGAATGTGCAGGCAGTTGTGTATGTGTCTTAGGCAAATGTGAAGGCCATGCCAGTCCAGACAGCAGAATAATACTTACAGAAATATAGTATACAGTATACCCACAGTCAGACATCTGATAATAAGTGTAATAATACACAGATAAATAAATAAATAAATAAATAACTGACACAATACCAGTGTCTCATCCCTCATACATCTAATTTATATCAACTCCACTATCACAAGTGTTATACGTGAGAGTGACTATAATGGGAAATAGAACAACAGTAAATGTGTATTTGAACCCAAGACCATGTGTATGGCAGTCCTACACTTATACCTGTTGTCACAAGAAGGGTGAAATAACACTTGTCTATCTTTCAGCTCATTGCTGCAAACTGCAATGTCACAACAGTGAAAAAAGGTTGCACACCTTGTACTAGAACTCAGGACCATCTGTACTCCAGGTTCATAGGTTCATAGGTTGGTACTAGGCTATCAGCCCTAGGGCCTATACAAGCCTAGCCATAACAATTCCCTGGCTATTTCTTCCCACATTATTTACTTTCCTGGACTCCAGCCCTTCACTTGCTGCCACAGGACTAGTTACATGACATTTCCTATTTTATTAATCATTTTTAAGGTCTCACTGTTAACCATGATGCAGTGCTGGTTACTGTGTTTGCGCAATGCCCAATAGCATTAATTGAATGCATTTGGTTACTACTTTTGGCTGTCTGCATCCTGTCTGCTTCCTGGGTAGTCCAGTTGTCCAGTTTGTACACTGCCACACTTTGTGCAAACGAGATAAGCACAGTACCTGCCATCAGTTTCCTCCATTCCTGTGACTGCATTATGTGCTGCATCATGCAAATACTTGCCACCCCCCCCCAAAAAAATGAGACAAAGACAGAAAAGGAAAAAAAAGAAAAACAAGGGGCAAGTAGTGGAAATGAGGAAAATCAATGTATGACATAGACACAAGAAAATGGTGGCTCACACGAGATATCTCTATGTAGATCTGGATCTGAACTCTCAGTCCAATGCCACTTCAGAACACAGGATGGATGCCTTATCCATCTTTGCCACACAAACAGCTTTGCAACAAAGAACTAAAGTCATTCTACACACAACCAACTGCAAGAGCATCTACAGTTATATCAAACCATACAACTGTTATTTGTACATGCATTATTTTTGGATTTACTGCACTTAATGATCACACAACCTGTTCTGATTATTGCTTAAAAATATACAGCTCTGCCCTGCCTTTCTGTGTTTGTTAATCATTCTTCAGTTATCTGACCAGTACTCTGAGACATGCAATTCTATATCATTGGCCTTAAAATGTGTGAGGATATTAACTGGAAATAATATCATATGCAGTTGCAAACAAATGAAAGGCAGGTTGGATGTTAAGGAACACAACCTTTGAATTGTGTGCTACTTACTTACATTTCTAACTTTACATCTAACAATGTGTAGATCTAACCTGACACACCCAGTGGAAGTAAGGCAGTCTGCAGGGCTGTTGTGTTTTCCTGACTCCAACCAGTAATCATTCACAGTTGCCATTCATTAACAACACTGAGGGAGTGCCTGCACTATGTTTACATTTCCTACACGGATCCAAGTATTTGGGATTCAGCAATTCTAATTAGTTCACACCTCATTTGCATCTTCACCATGCTAACAGCCCTGAATCTACACCATATAAAAAGGCAACCATGTAGCTAGGCATACTGGTGGTGAGGAGACTTGTTTATGTTGGAAAGACAGCACATAAGCTATTTCTTCAGGATATATCTGTTCAGAGGATTATTTAAGTTCAGAAGGTATACTTGCATTTTGTCAGTGATATATTGCATATGCTGGAATATATTTAAGAAAAATCTGAAGCAAAGGTGTTTACAATTTTATCTGTATGCATTAGTTACAAGTGTACTGATGGCATTGGCATGTTTGTCAAGCCATTTCACAGGTATACATTACTGCCAATAAATGAAACCGGAATGCTCTGTGAAAAAATAAGTGCAAATGTTTTGGGGTCAGATCCTTTAATAGCACTTCAGCATTTCAAAGATTTTTTTTAGCAAAATGTGTCATTTGCTTGTTCTTTTTTTTGGGGGGGGGGGGGCACTTCAGCATTTCAAAGATTTTTTTAGCAAAATGTGTCATTTGCCTGTTCTTTTTTGGGGGTGGGGGGTGGGGGGCTGAGTTACTGTTATGGCACAGACAAGGATATGTTGCCCTTGTTACTCTCCTTGTTTTGAATCCTGCCTGTTGTTGTATTTCACATCTCTAGACTGGTTTATGTTTCACCAGTGGGTAATACTGACTGGCTACCTTTTCTGTTTTATCTGAAAACAGTTACTTAGTAGTTATATGATACTTATGTGTATTATACTTCTGCTGTCTTTTAGGACACCTAGGTTAGTCTAGCTTGTTAGTGTGCTGGTGAATTGGTATTAGTATTTGGTCCTTTGATGTGAGACAAGCAAGCTGGACATATCTATTGTATGGTTTGTGGCTTGAAGGGACTGGCTGCCTAAGTATGATATTTTCAGGAAAATGGTTTGAATATTACTCCATTTGTATAGCCCTCATTGGAAATGAAATGCATACTACCCAACAACTATATATTAATGTATCTAGGACCATTATTACAAGTTACATGATATGTTTATTGATACACTTTATGGCTCATGGGAACTGATTGATGTGATCTGTTTGATATTCATGACTATAGGGTAGCCAAGCTATATGTTGATAGGCAATTGGTGGAATAATACTTTACAACCAATAGGAGCAAGTGTGGTCTTTTTAAGTACTGTTAGCTACCTGGTGATGTTCGCTGCTCACTATAGTTGCATATGTATAGCTGCCCAGCTGTCATTTGACTGCAAACATGAATCTAATGAATAATTGTATGAGGTCTTGTTTAATATGCACATTTTTAAATGATCAGTGCCATAGCATTGTGGATAATTATTTAACCTAACAGAGTGCATAACAATTTATGTGTGGAATGTATTTTATTTTGCTCTTGACAGGTGTTATATGATTATATTTAGTGATCCAATGCCTGCAGTGACTTATGTGATTTGAAACACTCTCATTATGAGATCAGCAGCCATGTATAGTAAACATGTTATCTATGTACTGTCAATTATTGGGCAATATTTGTTGCTTATTAAAGTTGTACATTTATAACCACCTCATTACTACTTAACCGCAATGGATATAATGAATTATTGTATGAGGTCTTGTTTAACACATACACTTTTAAATGATCAGCGCCACAGCATTGTGGATTGTCATTCAGCCTAATGGAATGCCTCATGATTCATGCGTGGAATGTGTTTACTTTTGTTTTTGACCGGTGTTATGTGATTATATTCAGTGATCCAAGGCCTGCAGTGGTTTAATATACCAAGGATATCATTCAGTTCATGATTAGCATGTGTCTTTGTGAGACACAGGACAATTCTTAGTCTCTAGGTATACCAACTGGCCATTAGATGTTTTATTTTGACTCTTAATTGCTCCAAATCTTTTGGGTTTCTAATACCATGACAGGAATGGACCCCATTCCTAAGTCAAAGTACGATTAAAGTTCATGAAATTAGTATTGTTTCAATCTTTGTTAGCCAAAAGTGCTCTTCGCAGCACTCTCAATGTGCCCAGTAATGACTCCTTTGCAATTCGTATGGGGTTACGTGGATTGGTAACATATCTAAATACGATTGTAGATTCTTTTTATAAGACCTGTGGCTTCAACTACAATTGGAACTGTCTGGGTATCTTTCTTCCACATTACTCTCATTTCTGCCTGCAGGTCTTGATATTTTGTGACTTTGTGTCTCTCTGTATGCAAGACACTATAGTTACTGGGTGTAGCAATTTCAATGATCAATGCTACTTTTGTCTTTTTTTCTTGGACCACTATATCCGGTTTTCTAGAATATATCTTTTGAACTGTTGGTAATGGTGGGTGATCCCATGTGATATAAACTTCATCATTTTCTATGATGCTTTGTGGATCATATTTCCAGTGTTTTTCAGCCACTTCAGTACCAATGGTCTTGCCACATTATTATGCCTTTCAGTATACAGTCCTTCTGCCATTAGTATGTCACATCAAGCAACGAGGTGTGCAACTGTTTTAAATTCAGTTTTACAAAACCTACATTTGTCTGTTTCTCCCACATGTTCAATGGAGTTTGTAAACCAGTGTGTATGTAGTCTACTATCTTTGGCTGCCAATATTAACCTTTCATCTCTGTTTGAATTTGCCTTTCCTTAACCATTCCTGTGTTCACTCCTGATCAGCATGAGGTTCTTCCAGAAGTTTTCTATACTTGCAACTATATTTATGTTTTTTCCACAATTCTTGCCTTTTCATCTGGTCCTTACATAAACAATGCTAAGTCTATGAATGGATCTCTAGATGCAGAAACAGGTGTGATCAACACTGCAGATGTTAGAACAACTCAGTACATAAAACTTTAGCAGGCAGGATAAACCCACACTAAACCTCCATGATATAATGTCCTAACAGAATACTGTAGCACAATACTAAGAGTTGTAACAAAGCAGAATGCAGAGGATCATTATCAGAGATTATTTCTGCAGCCAGATCTTTGCTTGCAAATCAAAGATTTTGGTATGTACCCTTATTTTTAAATCTGAACTCATATAGTTCCAGTGGAGAAACAGATAAGACACAGGCCCACATTTAGAAAACTCTGTTGCAGTGTGCTAAGTGAATCTGTCTGATGAATGGTCATACACAGGGTGTGTGCAATTCAGGAGACCCAACTACATGACATGGCATGGCTAAATAATGTGATTGGTAGCACCTATGCTAATGACCATATAATGAGGTGTGGAGTATGATAATGAATACAAATAAGATGGTGGAATGATTCAGAAATGTTTCAGTGCTTGACAATGGAGCTGTGCAGGCTTTATATTTGAACTCGGACATATTGCAGTGTTCATCTGGAGTGCTTCACATAATTGTGCAAGGGTTGCTACAGCCATAGTGAATGTGCATTTGCAGTAGTCTCTAATTGCAGCTGCAGTGCCCAGTGCTGAGTAGCATTGCTCCAGGAGGCACTGGGTCATCTGATCTGACCAGACTTAACATTTCATGGCCTCCACAACTCTGACATAGCAGACCAGTACCATGTTGACAGAAACAGCATACAACAAATTTTGCAAATGTGTCAGTGTCAGCTGTAGTCCCATAGGAGTTATGGAGTAGCTTTCCTATTGATTAAAAAAATATGTGTGACTTTGCATGAACTCACTACCGGGATCTTTCGGGACATGGTGGGGTGCCTCAGGTATTTGTTTTAAGAATACTCCATCAGTTTTTTGATGTCATGTTTCATGGGGTAGCATACATGTTTCTCCATGAACCCCAGAGGACAAGGTTCTATGATATAGCCATTTCCCTGAAGTACTGGGTGCCATATCTTGTTGCCACATTGAAATAAAGGCCCCAGCTGGTGACCTCAGAAGGAGGCACATGAACCTCAAAAGGTATCACTCCATCATCTGACAGGTGATCTGTAATGCACAGGATATCATCTACAATGGTATATAAACCACCCATGCAGTTTTCATGACTCCCACATATGGCACATATGTTACCTTTGCCAACAGTGTGAGAGTGATAGTTTCCCACAGGGGCATCTTGTTGTTGGTGCTGGCTATGCCCAGAATCCTGGATCAGGACACCCATCATAAATCCACAAAATTAAACAGACAATGGCTACATCTGTCCTCTATCACAAACCAGAAATATTGAAAAGCAGGTGTTTGGGTTGCTAAAGGCATGCTTTACCTCTATAGATTCATCTGGTGCCGACCCTGCTAATTGCATCAAAATGTTGATCATGTGTGCTATGTTACAGAATATTCTAGTTAGGAAGCAGTTACAACAGATGACCTATTGCAGGGACAACATTTCCCAGCTCAACATAGAGTAGAAGTTCAATCATATGAGGAGTCAGAGGATGAACCAGCAGCAGGGGATGATCATATCAGATGGAGGTGGGCACAGCATAGTATGGCATTAGCAAGGTATACTTTGGCACTAGCAAAGAGGCAGTGTATTGCACACAGCTTTACAATATAACTATACAAAAGATAAGCAGATATGCTACAGTAAAAATTATACATGCAAAAACACCAGGCCATGCTTACACATGCATAGGCTGGCTTTGCTGTGCATTAGACACAGGCAACCCAAATAACAATGTACAAAGAGCAGAGCACAGTTATCCTCATTTACAAAGGTGGAAAAGGGAGTATATGAGTACATATCTTTCAGAGGGAAATATGTGAGTGCTGATGTATATAAAAAGAAAAAGTGATATTAGAGAAAGTGCTAGAACCAGTAAAGATGGCTAATTTTGGAAAGTGTCAAGGTCAGTGTATTTGTGCAATGTGTTGAAGGTAGTGCTGGTGTGTGGTATGTCTGTGTTTGTGTGTGTGTGCCTGTGTGTGTATGTGAGGACACAGCCTCCGCAGTTGGTTCATCACTGAGGCACGGCCTACTGGACATGTCCAAGGCATGTATGGCAGAGGGTTTAACTTGCTGTGCACACCTCCAACCATAAAAGTCAGTTCTGCCAGGAGTTGCATTGGCTGTATCATTCTCCTGGCTAGATGTTAGTGTGATACATGGCCTTGACCATTGTTTGCTATGAGATGTGCTATCAAGACAATGGTCCTGACCATAGATACCCTGTCCTCGGTGTAGACACCTTCACAACAGATGTCGGTGTTGAATTGCTAGCCCTGCATGAAAAAGATCTTGCACATTCACAGCCATGTTGGATAACATCTGTGGATGTAGTAGATGATCAGCTATGAAGACAGTCCTCTTGGCCCTTCCAGATTATTCAGAGAATACATTGCATGGTCCATTGTGTGAATCAGTCTATCTAAAAAATCATGCATGTGGTACATGCACTCTTACAAGGAATCATGCAGAACCTGGATCACCCTCACTATCTTTGCCTAGCTGTGGTGGTACTAGCCTGTGATTCCACAATGGCCTTGCACATACATTGGGGTGCAGCCACTGGCACACCAACCTCAGGTGCAAGCACCATTGCCAACCTACAAGTTCAAACTTACTTGCCCGAGAGTGGTTGGAGCAAATTCAGATGTCTGTCTACTGTGAGTCACCACCATCAACCTATCCTCTCTCTCATGTTAGTGTATCCAGGGTATCCACAGGCTTAGAGACTGGGTCCATGGCTTGTGTAGGTAATGCACCGGTCACATTCCTTGTGTCAAGCAGACACTCTGCACCCCCTGACTGTACCAGCTCAGCTCCACCATCATTATCAGAGACTACAGATCCTTTAACATCAGATGCGGGCAGTTTCACAATGCTGATACTAAAAAAAAGAATCACCTATGAATACACCAATGCAAAAAATATTAATTGTGAGTAAGATTCAACACCACAAGTACACATGCACCTGAGATCATTACAACTATAAACACATGATAAAATTAATACCCCTCGTCATACCTTGTGCAAATGGTCATGGCAGCTGGATACCCGATGTACCTGTATACTGTAAGTCAGACAGATTTCATGATGCTCAGAGTGACTAAGTGGGAAGGAACACTTCTAACTAGATTCAATGCAATAAGAATACATGGAATATCAACAGTTCAAACTCTCTTGGGCATATACAGCTCTGCCCCAACATCCAACATTGCACTGAAGGACTCTCTTGAGGTGATCATGCTTTTAAGTGAGTCCAGGAGCTCCTACATGTCTGTAAGAGGTAATTCAATCATAGGCCAACCCCCTGTTGCCATATGGTCCAGTACCATGGCTTCTACTCTGTGGATGGCAGTCCTGATCATATGTTTGGCCCTGTGTTGCATCACCAACAGAATTATCAGTACAGACAATTTCAGCCCAGCCATCATCATGGAAGTGCTGCTTGGCTGTATGGACAGCAAAGAACCATCAGCCATGGAGATGGAGGGCCTGTGGTACCAACCCTTTCTCAGCACCTGTGAACTCTGGCTTGTAGGTGGATGTACATAGGTCACTAAATGCAGCACTTTTTTTTCTTTGTGCCCAGGTTTTAGGTATATCTGTGTTGGTATGGAAAAGAGTGGAATCAGAAGCCTTTCTCTTGTATGGCCCTTGCAATTACTTACAATAGTCCTGTCCTAATAGGCCATATATTATGTTGTATTTATGTTTAACAGATACCTGTAGCCATAATGTTTAAGTAAGTGTCTGGTATGTATGTGTACTGAGCTCACATTCCTGGAAGAAGGTTATAGAAGTGCAACTGAACAAGAACTCAGAAGCATTATAATGCAGTGTTAGTAAGGTTGTGTCTCCTGACATACATGCAAGATACCCAGCACTAAAATAGTAATGAACAGTATCCTTGAATATGAGCTTCGGGTGTGCCTCCTATCTACCTTAAGAATCATGCAAACTACTATATTTGGTACACTTTCAATGGTTATTTATTGATTTTGTTGACTGGAGTAGTCTGATTGGGCTGTGGTAGCCCCTTTTCAGTGGAGGCCTGGGGACAAAAGCTTCAGTTACAACATAGACAATTTAATACAACAGAAAAATATGTATAGCTTAAAGTTACAGTATGGACATACAATAACTGAAAAGCAGCTATACTACAGAAAATCTGCAATCAGTAAAATATAGAGCCATTACATATTAGTTTAAGTCAAACAAGATACACAATGAGGTTTAAAATGTCAGATTATAATTTTATATTCATAGGCATGCTCTAGAGATCAGATGTGGAAAATATGAGTAGAAAGCAGATGTAAAATAAGTAGAAAGCAGGGAATAAGTGAGAAAAGGTGAGCAGTGTGTATATTTGTTAGGAAATATAGAAAAAAGAAAGTTGTAGTGAGGTTGAGGTAGATGTACAAGGAAGTGAGCATGACTTAGAATTTTGCTTGAGGGAAAAAGTTGTCAGGAAGTAAAGAGGGACACTAGAAGTGGCAGTAAGGGCAATGAGATAGAAGGAAACAGGAATTTAAACTGAGAATTTACTTTTTAAGGTATTTAGTGTAATGCAGGTTTTTAAGGGCCAAGGTAGTCTAACCTTACAACAGGAGACCCAGATGTTTTTAAAGCATTGTTTTAGCAGATTTATAAATCTGGATATGTTGGTTCATTGTTTGATGGTGGAAGGGAGAGAATTCCAGATTTTTCTGAAGTGCGGTCACCCACTTTGGCAGTGTGGGTCTTGTCGGTGAGCCAGTTGGCTACACATCTGGTAATGTTGAGGTTAATTCTCAACTGGTAGAGTTTCCCTATAATAACTGAGTGGGGGATTGTGTTAAATGCTTTGACTAGATCAATACAGACAGTATGTACTGTCTCTCACTCATCTAGGGCCTTGGTGACTTACTCTAAAAGTCAACTATATTTAATAGGCATGATCTACCTTTAAGAAATCTGAACTGCATTGGGTTCAGAGTTTGGAGATTACCTATGTCCTTGTTAATTAGGTCCATAATAATTCTTTCCATGGTCTTGCAGATGAGGCTAGTCAAGCTTATGGACATATAATTCCCAGGGTTGGTTGATAGTCTCCCTTTGTGCAGAGTGATTACTGTTGCTGTCTGCCATTCCACTGGAACACAGCCAGTTCACAGGCTGTGGTGAAAAAGGGATTCAAGCGGGTGTGCCAGGTCATGTTTTAAGTTGTTTAAAAGGCAATCCAGGATGTTGTCTGGTCCCATTGATGCAATGTTTCTGGCCTTGGAGAGCACCAAGACGACCTGTGTCTTGAGATAATACACTGAGGAATGGTGGCAGGTATACTTTGGGTGATTACTGGAGGGGCAGGGGGTGAAGTTTGCTCTAAAGCTGTCAGCTAGCAGGTTGGTTATTACCTCTGGTTGAGTATGAGTGGTGCTATCCACAACCAGTTCAGTGTACATCTGAGTATTCCCTTTTAGATTTTGATCCTAGCACCTGACAGGCAGCTAACCATAATCTGCTCCTTATCCAGCCTGGTGAGGGGAACATCGATGTGTCTCACAATGGAGTCATCTATGAACAATACATTAGGTTTGTGGTGTTATGCCTTATGGGCTTATTTGTTGAGACATTGGTGTGTGTATTATTATGTGTCTTGGTTGATTTTTCCATTGTTATGTGTGCAAGTGGTTTCCGTTTGGGAGGAATCTGACCTTTTGGTAAGTTATTAATGAGACCTCCACATATGTGGGTTTTTGTGCCTGTGCCATGTCTTTATTTAGTGTGGGAAGTGTATGTGTGCTGGTCTGTTTGGCATTCAATAACTACATCTCTCACATAAAATATTTGTTGGTTTCAGGAGTAGGTGGTTGTCAGTATATATGAGACAATTGCTACAGTGCCTCTGGATGCCCATGTCTATCAGGCTGGCCAGAGTGATGATGGGAAACTGTCGTCCATGATAGCAAGTTCTTATTGTATGTTTTATTAGGGAAGGGAATGGGTTTGTTTGACAGGACTGTGCTGGTAGTGCCAAGACTACAAGAGGGATCTATACTTTGTGTAGGCCTAAGGTTGATCAATAAGGCAAATGCCGCTCAGTGCAAAACTGAGTTGTTCCTAGAGCAGCAGAAAAGCTTGGAAGGGTCTCACTGACAGCTGTTTAGGGAAAACTGTGCTTCTAGGCTTTTAATGCCACACTGACTATTGTTCAGAAAATAACTCTAATGCAAAACCTGTGGTTCTATTAACTTTTAAAATAAATTAAAATAACATTCTAAAATTATCTTTGATTTTGGTCCCTTGTCCCCTCCTTACATTTTGGCTTTGTCCCTGATTCTTCTACTAACAGGCTGAGAGGTATAGTTAATTTATCATGATCAGTTAAGGTGTACACAGCAAAGTGACTATCCCCCAGATTTACTAAACTTCCATGCAGGACTAGCTTAGTCCTGCAAGGAAGCACCCATTTAGGAGCAGGATGGCAGCACACCATGCATATTAATAAGGCACGCTGCCTGAGCTCCTAGGCTTACATGGAGCATGTAAGAGTGCAGGAGGCATGACTGAGAGCAGAGCTCTCAGAATAAACATACCCCTGCAATGTAGAACAGCAGAAGGGGGTAAGGAATGAGCAAGACCGCTCATATGTGTCCTCATATCCCCACCAACAGTCCTCCATGTGTACAACAGCAACAGTACATATAAATAAAATGAAGAAACCCTTTTATTTTTTTTTAAATCCAATTAAAGCTAACTGTAGGTGCGCTGGTGTGCCCATTTCTTAGCTACGGTTAAAGCAGCTTAAAAGGCTGAAGAGAATAACAAGGAAGTTATATGCAGCATAGCAATAGTGTAGTGGGCAGACCATTCGCCTTACAAGCAGGCATTCCTGTTAGATATTATGAATTTAAGGCTGAAATTAATTCTGTTCTAAATATGCTGAAAGAAAAAGCTTGCTTAAATGCAGAAACAGAGTTTAGTAATATGTGATCAGCAACCATACTAAATGACTGTGGCTTAAAAAAATAAGGAACTTGCTTATGAGTGTATTACACACACACATCAAGAAAGCTGAACTTCTTACAGACGTGACAAGAATGTAATCTGCTTTCACTGGACAACAGGACATGCTTTTCTAAGAAAGTTTAAAAATGTGTTTTTCTAATCCACAAGGCGTTTCCTTGAAGACAGTTTACTTATCAGCATTTGCACAAGAACAGATGTGTTAGCATTTGCGTCATCAAGGCAGTATCTTTCCAAAACCTAGAGGGTGTGAGTTTAACTAAAATATGTATAAAAAGTCTGTATTAAATCTAGTTGTTGGGGGTATGGTAGGGGCACATTTGGTGTTCTGAGGTAAATGTTATATCTCTCACATCATCTGTACTATATGAGAAGTAAAGTTGGAACAGTACTTTTAAGCTGCAACATTTGTCCGGTTTGGTTTATTATAAAAGTTATTGGTTACTGCTCTTAAAGTCAGATGCTGTATCAGTGTATATTCTGCAAGTTTCTGTATGCAACAGACTGTGAATGCAATTATAACCAGACTTTGATTCCAGCCAGCAAGACTGAGTGTCTTAAGAACACTGCAAATCCATCCCACAGCAAGAGCAAGCAGTAAGCAGCAGTAAGCAGAGAGAGCTCAATATATTTTTTCAATTCCTCGTTTGAGTCCAACAGCAGCACATTCCATTTTCCATGGCAAAGCACGTTATGACCAATATTTTTGTTGCAAAACCCACTAAATAACATATATTTATGAACTGGATTACTGCAGGAAATGCACATGTGAAGTGTCAGTGTCATAATGAATAAGGCACTAGTAAGCAGGTTTAAGTACAAATAAGCAATAGCAAGCATCTGTAAGCACTAGTAAGTGGGTTTAAGTGCATTTGTGCATGGGGTAAGAAATGCCTACACTGGCTAAGCAATTTTGAAACTAACTTTCTGTAAGCAGATGTAACGGCAGGTTAGCAGTGATTACCATTGTGCAAACCCGCTTACAAGTGCTCAAAAGTGCCTTAATCACTCTGTATTCAATGGATCTTATCCTGCCCATCAACAAAATAAACAGCCATGCAGGTCTTGAACCCAGGACCCTATACACCATAGTCCCAAGCCATCACAGAAGTACAGAAAAATGAGGTGGTAGTAGTAAACATGCCCTCATCATAGTATAACCAAACTGAACCTGTGAAAGGCATCAGTATACAGTTATATGTGCCATAACTCACTACATAACATAAATATGTAAACTGGAGTAGAGCAGTAAGCCCAGACGTGAGGTGTAATTGTAATAGAGTGTCGAAGTCCCCAATAAAACACAAGGACCCCACAGAGTGTACATACACATCAATCAGAGATACTAGGCATACATATAAGGTGTAATATATAATAACACAATGCCAAAAAGGCATTATAATGAATGTGTAATGCAGGCAATGCTAAGCATTACACAGGCCAGCTTAGGAGGTGTGAGCAATGTGTAGATCGGCTAACTCTTTGTGACCAGTGGTATACCCCTTTAAACAATGCCAACCTTAGGTAAGCAGGTTTGCCCATAGCTTAGCCTTTTCAAAACCGGCCAGTCATGGAAAAGTGCATGAAATCAGCCCTACTTAAACCCAAGAGGCAGGAATACAGCTCATAACTGGTTGTAGCTTCCCCTTGCAGGCACTATGGCAGTAAGGGGAGAAGGAGTGCGCTTCTGGGTGCAGCGCTGGTGCATCCAGGAGTCCAAGGTCATGGCAGGACTCCTAGTTAAATACCATGTACAGATACTGCTGCAAGGCCAGTACCAGGGCTCCCAATATGCCACTGGCATACCCCAAACTGGTGAGCAGGTCAGGCACCACTATGCAACCTGAAGCGGCAGAAGGGGGACCTCTTGGAGGAGTGGCTCCAAGAGGCTAACGTATGAGGGGATGTTCCAGCCATGTATATCACCCCAGTATGTGTGTAATAAGTGCCAGCTCCAGTATATCATGGATATGTATGGCTAAATATTCCTCTTATATCCCCCACAGCTGAAACGGAGTGAGATGCGAACCAGGAGGCTCACATCTGCCATCTGGAGTGGTTGCGGCTTGAGGCAGGTCAGTAATACTCATGCTTTTACTGTCATAGGAAATAAAAATAAAAGTAGTAGTAAATTAATTGCTAGTATAAAACCTGTATTGTTCAAGGCAAGTACTGCATACACTAGAGAATATGGCAGGAAGAGTCTCATATTGTTTGTATGGCAATAAAAGTGTAATATCCTGACAAACAGGTCTAACTGCTGGACTGCATGTGTATATTCTGGTATCATATGGTAATGTAGATTTGCAATCATGTAATAGTACTGCAGTATTAAGCACTGTTACCAACACCATGCACCATAAATTGAATTTGTAGGAATGCCTGTATATGACAGGTGTAATCCCCAGAGGCCATTTAGTACAACTGAGAGACACATAGTAAACAGGGAAAATGCAGACAGCAAAAAACGAATAGCACATGCAACTGGGATGTGAACTGTTGTTTTTTTAGCACACACAGCAACAGTTCGAATCCTGCCAGTGGTAGTAGTCTGTATACAGAATCATACCCCACAACTGTACAGATATGTCCAGAATGTCTATTTAAGTGGCCCATATCTAATGCCTATCAACCTGTCCCCCTGGGAAATCACTGGGATGATCCCAGACGTATAGGCAGCAAACAGGAAATACAACTGATTGACACACATTTATGACAACAAACCTGGCACACTAGCAACTCAAAATACCTTATGTGACTAAGAAGCCACGTATGTCCCATTTACACCCCAACTTGTTAAGCTGTGGTCAGAGTGTGTACAGTAACAGAGTGGGATGTATGTGCATAATAATAATGTGAAACCTGGCACTGTGTGGGGGGACATTCAGGTAGTGCTAATAAACATTCCTCCCACAGTTCTGTCAGATACCAACACTGTGCCCAGAAATACAAGAATGATATGCAGTTGCTCTGAATAATAAGGTATTACACATCACTGTCATCCGCACTGTCCTACAACATATAACTGTCTAGGAATTCTGTACAAGAGTGTTGTTATACAAGGTCAGAATGCATAAGCACAGGGGATTAATAAGACAGAAAGCAGATTGGAGATATACAGCAATATCAATATAGCAGACACAACTGTGATGGGCAGTGTTTAAGTTGTAGCAGACACAGCCATGATCTGAATCCTGGGAGTGGAATTAGACTGCATACAGATTCATACCCTGCACCTGTACACATGAGGTCAGAATGTCCAGTATATGTGCCTATATCTGCTGCCTGTCCCCCTGCCCCCTGATAAGTCTGTGGGATGATCCCAGATGTGTGGCCAACAAACAAGAAATACAAGTGATTGTCAACCATCATGAGAACACAGCTGTCACTGTAGCAACCCCTGAAACTGTTAGGAGAGCAATATTTCACGTATGGCCTATCTACACTCCCATGTTGTCAAGCTGTGACCAGAGTGTGTACAGTAACAGAGTGAGATGTATGTGCATAATACTAATGTGTAAGCGGGAACCTTGTGTGGCAACAGTCAGGTAGTGCTAACAAACATTGCTCCCACAGGTACGTTGGATACAAACACTGCTGAGAAATACAGAGCAATATAACCTGTACTAGTACCATCCACCCTGGTATTGTAGGGGATTGTGAGTGTTGCAGTTTCTCTGAATAATAAAGTATCACTAGTCACTGTCGCCCACATTGTGCTACATAATATAACTGTGTAGGAAAGCATGTATATGTGTGTGTCAGGTCACTAAAGATGGAAGAGGGCAATATTCTAGATATGTCCAGGCACACCAGCATGTGGTCAACACATGGCCAGAGTCTGTGCAGAAAGAGTTGGATAGCATAGTGCAAAATATCAACCTGGAATCTGGGAGTATGTGTACAAACAGTCAGTGTTAACAAACATTCCCTCCACAGGTATATCAGGTAAGAGGCGTATACTGCAGGTAAAACCGGTTCATGTGTAATGATGTTGACAGCCATATCAATGTCCAATATACGTCTATAGGGTAATGTAGTAAGACTTGTAAGGTGCAGATAACAACACTAACTAGGAAAGTAATGTGGAGTACAGGAATATACTACTTGTTAATTGACATCTGTCTCCCCCCAACCTTATTTATTTTATTTTATTTATTTTACATTTGTTGACCGGGCTAGTCCAACTGGATATATGTCCATTTTCAGTAGAGGCCCGGGGAGAAAAGCTCCAAAGACAGATACATTATAACAAAATGTATAAGGTTACAAATACAAACAGTGTTTGTCAGGTTACAATCAAGTTAACATAGCAGTAGATACAAACATTTTATAGTATATTACAAGACAAATATTTACAATAATGTGAGACAAAATATTCACATGAGAGTGGTTGCAGAAGAGTACTGATAACATGCTGCTCAAGATAACCATGTGAGGTAGAACGTCACTAAAGTGGGTTTGCTATTTTTCTAAAGTTTGCAGAAAGAGCATTAAATTATAATTAAAGAGGAGTTAGGAGAAACTTGGTCACTGAGGTAATATGTTAGTCAGGGTTAGTGCAAGGGCACAACCAGTGTGTTCTAAGGTGTATTTTGAGTTTTTGTTTGAAATGGGGTAGGGAAGGAAGTGATATAAGATCACTAGGGAGAAGATTCTAGTATTTCCCAGTTGTATAAGAGAAAAGAGAGTTTCCTGCCATGTTATTAGACTTACTAATACTAAGTAGAGGTTTGTTAGCTGAGCGTAAGGTATTCAGATTTTTATACGGAGTAATGAGGTTTGAGAGTATAGGAGTGTTGTTGGGCTGGTTGAGGATCTTATGAACAATGGTTAGTTAGTTAAAATAAAGCTGATTTTGCAGTTCAAGCCATCCTAGTTGTTTTAGATTCTGGCAGTGATGAGTTCTAAAGTGATTACCAGTAGCAAATCTGGCAATGTTGTTGTAAGATGTAGTGAGTTTAAGAAGATTCTTCTTGGATAGGTTGGTGTAAATAGGTGAGGCATAGAGGAGTGTTGAGATTAGATGAGAGTGGGCAATAGTAGTTCTGGTGGTTGGAGTGAGAAAATATTTAATCCTGTATAGGGAGCCCATTTTTCTGTTGACTGTTTTTATAGTATTGTTAATATGGTTATCAAAGCTGAGGTGATTGTCTATAGTTATTCCTAGGAGTTTGGTGGTAGAATCAGGGGAGATGAGGGTGCCATTGTTAGAAATGACAGAGAAATATAAGGGCATGGATTTGTGGGTAGGTGTAAAGAGAAGGAGCTTTGTTTTTTTGGGATTCAAGAGAAGGCAACATTTTAAGAACCAGGTTTCAACTATGTTAAATGTTTTCTGAGTTAGGGATTGTAGTTCTGTTGAAGATTCAGCTGCACAGATTAAAGTAGAATCATCTGCATATTGTATGCATGTTGCCTGAGAAATAGCTGGGTAGAGATCATTGATAAATATAGAGAATAAGAGAGGGCCTAGGATGGAGCCCTGAGGGACACCGAGTGAGACTGGAAGGTGGGATGATAGTTTATTGTCCCAAAGCACAGCCTGTTGCCTATTGCTGAGGTACAAAGTAAACCATTGTACAGCCAAAGTATCAAGAGAGAGTGATTTCAGAATATTTATAAGTAGCGAGTGGTTTACCATATCAAATGCTTTGGAGAGATCAATAAATAGAGAGGAAGAGAGAACATTGTTATTGCGGTTTTTGTTTATGGTATCCGTAAAAGATAAGAGGGCTGTAGTAGTACTGTGGAATGGCCTAAAGCCATGTTGGCTTTCAGCAAGTATGTTATGTTGAATTAAATGGTTTAGAAGCTGATGGTGAATACATTTTTCCATTATTTTTGCTAAGGGGCATAGTAGGGCTATAGGTCGATAGTTAGAGTATTCATTTGAGTTGCCACCTTTGTGTAGGGGGATAATGTGTGAGATTGTCCATATGTCAGGGATGATTCCTTCATTAGTAGTTCTATTAATCAGGATGGATATCGGGTAAGCTACTTCTTTAGCTGCTTTTTGCAGGTATTCGGCTGGGATCTGGTCAGCAGAAGGAGTACAAGGTTTAAGTTTTAGAATGAGTTTATAGATATAATTTGTAGAGATGGGTTGAAATTGGAAGGTAGGAAGAAAGCTCGGAGAAGAGTTAAGAAGACTGGCTCTGTCAGGAGCTAATTGACTGGCTAGAGACTGGATAGCCTCTGTGAAGAAGGAATTGAAAGCATTGGCAGTTTGGATAGGAGTCTCATGTGTTGCACCTGTTGGGGTTGGCGTTCCTGAGTGACCTGGATAGAGGAATTTATTGATACTAGCCCAGAATTTTTGAGGATTGTTTTGGTTAGTTTGCTGCATTTTACAGTAGAAGTTTTTTTTGTCTGAGATAATAACTTTTTTTGTCATGTTTCTCATATGTCTAAAGCTTTGTTGATCTGATGTACTTTTGGTAGTTCGCCACTTAGACCAGGCTTTATTTCTGAGGAGGATTTTTTTCTTGGTTTCATTTGTAAGCCAGGGGGCAGGTTTGGACCTAGTTCTGATAGTATGTTTAGGAGCGTGGTGGTCTAGGATTTCTAAGAACTTAGAGTTGAAATATTCGACAGCCTGCCCAAGTAGGAGGGTTTTTAATTGAGACCAATCACAGGCACTGAGTTCACTCTGGAAAAGGTGTTGGTTAAATTGCTTATTGGACAGTATAGTCTTATATGAGGTTAGGTGAGAGGTATTAAACTTTTGCCTGATTATATAAGTCAAGGAATGGTCACTTACATCGTCAGGGAGGATACCAACTGTATAATTTTGGTGGTAGTTATTAATAAGGATCCAATCCAAAATGCTCTCTTTTTTATTTGGTTTGTTTATTCTTGTTGGGGAGGTAATGGTCTGAGAGAAGCCTTGAAGGTTAATGTGAGAGGTAGGGTGTTCAGTATTTATGTTCTTCCAATCTATGTTAAAGTCTCCTAGGATAATTGTTTCTTGTGGGAAGGATGTTGAGATCCAGCTCAGAATATCCTCTAGAATGCTGATATTGTTTCTGGGAGGTAGATAGATACAAAAGATATATAAGGACTTACTAGAGTTGAGCTGTAATTTGGAAATAAGGACTTCAGCATGGTTTTCTTTAGGTGGGTTATAGGGTATAGAGTTGACTTGTAGTCCATCTTTAAAAAGAAGTGCTACCCCCTCCTTTTCTTTTTATACGGTCAAGTCTAAATATGTTATAACCTGGTGGGATAATTTCATTATCATGTGTTTTAGGTTTAAGCCAAGTCTCTGTTAAACATAGAATATCAAAAGAGTGTATATCCAGGAGAGCATGAACATGGGGAACTTTGTTATTTACACTTTGGATATTGAGATGTGCAATGAGGAGAGAGTTGGGGTGTTTGTTGGGGATGAGGGGGATAGTGGGATTTTTGGTGAGATGTGCAGTGGATGGGACATTATGTGGGCCAGGATTAGGATGTATGTCTCCATCCAGTAAGGAATGCTTTTTAGAGAAAGTAAAGAGAATGTATGTCACTAATTTGGTAAAGGGATTTCTTTGTTGTAAGGTTGTTGTATTTAATGTGGGCAAGTCTGTGGTATTTAGCTAGTATGTATCTAGGTGTGGATGAAATAGTGATATTATTAAGGGTGAATGTGAGAGTATATGGAAGTGTTTGTTTTCTTGGATGGTTAGGATGAGAAGTAACTGAGTGTTCATAGGAGGTTATTAGATATGTTGAGGTTAGTACAGATGTGAGTGTGGCACAGAGTAGTAGTTTAGTTCGGGTTAAGGTGGTTTTAGTAGACATGATGGTAGAATAGGCAAGGAAATATTAGGTTGTTTAGCAGAGTTATGGGTTAGGAGGAGAGGAGGAGTTTGAGTTAAGATTATAATTAATTAGGAGTAGAGATTGGTTACGTGAAAAGTAGGTGTGGTTCAATTTACTAAGATGGTGGCACTGTCTGATTGGTTGTGTGCTTAGGAGGGTGTGGTTATAGAAGTATAAGTTCAGGGCCAGTGGGGGTGGGTGAGATTTGGGGGTAGGGGAGCGGAGTGAGCCCGCAGGGTGAATGGAGCGGGTAGAGACAAGAGAAGGAAGAAGGATATGAGGAACAATCAGAGAAAAGTGCTTTGAAAAAGGTAAGTAATGTAGGTACAAAGAGAGGTATGCTGAGTGGTGGGAGGGATGGTAGAAGAAAGGTGTTAATATAGTAATACAACTTATTGAACTGAAGAGAAGCAAAGTATTGGACAAGGAAATCCTGAGAGCAATATGCTATAAGGTAGAGGGATTGGTAGTGCTGGGTAAGGATGCCACCTAGTGGACAAAGACAGTAATTACAGAGGTCGATTATAAGTGGGGGAAAAACTGGTCAAGGGAGGGCAGGAGAGGGTATAGATGGAATCTATTTCAGAAAAGTTGTGGGGAAAAAGTACAACTATAAGGAAATGGCTGCAGGCAGTCCTGGCTTAGAAGCAACCTTAAACCACCTACAACCAATTAGTCCTGCTCTATACACTTCTAAAACTGTAAGAAAATAACATACTTTCTTGCTTCCCTTATCACTATAAGGGAACAAGGGTAGGAGGCACTGAGATGTAGCCACCGGTAGGAGAGGGTCCTTAGTCTTCAGGCAAAAGCAGTCGAGTGTCCAAGGCAGGAAATATTGATATTAGAGAGGGCAGTTAAGGATGCAGGGGGCAAGGGACCAATAGCAGCTAGGGCTCTTAATATAGTGGTACCTTAACTCCACCTTATCTCCAACAATAATCAACATACCAACCCAACTGGTATGTACTAACTCTGATACTCTCCAATTGTTTGCTAATATTTTAATGGTTCCCATGCATGTGCCATATTGAATTATTCCAACATTGTTGACATGGTGCCATCAACGTACCTGCATACTGTTCTTATTACCACTGTGGTCCCATATATGCATGTATTTTGTTTGCAATGCAACTGTTCCGTATCTGGTGTCTGGGTTAATGGGAATATCTATACATGCTGTTATACCTAACCCTGGAATGTGTTGACTATTACTAACCCACATATGATGTTGAAATCTAAACACTATAGCATGCTTGGGAAGGCCAGTCCCAGCGGATCCACCTGTCCCACCTCAGCTGGCCGAGGTACTGGGCACCAGCATGTCTGGGGCCCAACCCCGCACCTTCTTGTCCGTTGATCCTGCACCACCTTCGGGTGGAACCGGCTCAGGGGATGGGGCACACCCCCCATGGGAGTGGGCATGGACAGGCACCTGTCACCTGGTCGGGGTCATGGTGTGTAGAGTGATCAAGGAGTGGGTCGGTGATATTCTACACCAGCTCAAGGGCCACGTGTCGCGATTAGAGAGTCAGCCTGGCTCTGCAGTTAAGCCCCCAGCACAGCCACCATTGGGGCTGTGAAGGTGCAGTGGTGACTGCCCATGGATGGGGATCTCAGTCCCACTGCTACCACTAGGGGGCTTGTGGGCTTCCAGTATCCCAATACCCCTCCCCATCAAGGTGTTTACCCCCCCACATGTGCCATATACCATCCCTGTCTGCGTCTTGTGTGTCTTGTCTATTAACCTACCCAATCTACCTCCCCAAATATACCTAATACCTCTCCCCAACATCCCACTCTCACCTGAAAAAAGGTGAGAGGTATTAAACTTTTGCCTGATTATATAAGTCAAGGAATGGTCACTTACATCGTCAGGGAGGATACCAACTGTATAATTTTGGTGGTAGTTATTAATAAGGATCCAATCCAAAATGCTCTCTTTTTTATTTGGTTTGTTTATTCTTGTTGGGGAGGTAATGGTCTGAGAGAAGCTTTGAAGGTTAATGTGAGAGGTAGGGTGTTCAGTATTTATGTTCTTCCAATCTATGTTAAAGTCTCCTAGGATAATTGTTTCTTGTGGGAAGGATGTTGAGATCCAGCTCAGAATATCCTCTAGAATGCTGATATTGTTTCTGGGAGGTAGATAGATACAAAAGATATATAAGGACTTACTAGAGTTGAGCTGTAATTTGGAAATAAGGACTTCAGCATGGTTTTCTTTAGGTGGGTTATAGGGTATAGAGTTGACTTGTAGTCCATCTTTAAAAAGAAGTGCTACCCCCCTCCTTTTCTTTTTATACGGTCAAGTCTAAATATGTTATAACCTGGTGGGATAATTTCATTATCATGTGTTTTAGGTTTAAGCCAAGTCTCTGTTAAACATAGAATATCAAAAGAGTGTATATCCAGGAGAGCATGAACATGGGGAACTTTGTTATTTACACTTTGGATATTGAGATGTGCAATGAGGAGAGAGTTGGGGTCTTTGTTGGCGATGAGGGGGATAGTGGGATTTTTGGTGAGATGTGCAGTGGATGGGACATTATGTGGGCCAGGATTAGGATGTATGTCTCCATCCAGTAAGGAATGCTTTTTTAGAGAAAGTAAAAGAGAATGTATGTCACTAATTTGGTAAAGGGATTTCTTTGTTGTAAGGTTGTTGTATTTAATGTGGGCAAGTCTGTGGTATTTAGCTAGTATGTATCTAGGTGTGGATGAAATAGTGATATTATTAAGGGTGAATGTGAGAGTATATGGAAGTGTTTGTTTTCTTGGATGGTTAGGATGAGAAGTAACTGAGTGTTCATAGGAGGTTATTAGATATGTTGAGGTTAGTACAGATGTGAGTGTGGCACAGAGTAGTAGTTTAGTTCGGGTTAAGGTGGTTTTAGTAGACATGATGGTAGAATAGGCAAGGAAATATTAGGTTGTTTAGCAGAGTTATGGGTTAGGAGGAGAGGAGGAGTTTGAGTTAAGATTATAATTAATTAGGAGTAGAGATTGGTTACGTGAAAAGTAGGTGTGGTTCAATTTACTAAGATGGTGGCACTGTCTGATTGGTTGTGTGCTTAGGAGGGTGTGGTTATAGAAGTATAAGTTCAGGGCCAGTGGGGGTGGGTGAGATTTGGGGGTAGGGGAGCGGAGTGAGCCCGCAGGGTGAACGGAGCGGGTAGAGACAAGAGAAGGAAGAAGGATATGAGGAACAATCAGAGAAAAGTGCTTTGAAAAAAGGTAAGTAATGTAGGTACAAAGAGAGGTATGCTGAGTGGTGGGAGGGATGGTAGAAGAAAGGTGTTAATATAGTAATACAACTTATTGAACTGAAGAGAAGCAAAGTATTGGACAAGGAAATCCTGAGAGCAATATGCTATAAGGTAGAGGGATTGGTAGTGCTGGGTAAGGATGCCACCTAGTGGACAAAGACAGTAATTACAGAGGTCGATTATAAGTGGGGGAAAAACTGGTCAAGGGAGGGCAGGAGAGGGTATAGATGGAATCTATTTCAGAAAAGTTGTGGCGAAAAAGTACAACTATAAGGAAATGGCTGCAGGCAGTCCTGGCTTAGAAGCAACCTTAAACCACCTACAACCAATTAGTCCTGCTCTATACACTTCTAAAACTGTAAGAAAATAACATACTTTCTTGCTTCCCTTATCACTATAAGGGAACAAGGGTAGGAGGCACTGAGATGTAGCCACCGGTAGGAGAGGGTCCTTAGTCTTCAGGCAAAAGCAGTTGAGTGTCCAAGGCAGGAAATATTGATATTAGAGAGGGCAGTTAAGGATGCAGGGGGCAAGGGACCAATAGCAGCTAGGGCTCTTAATATAGTGGTACCTTAACTCCACCTTATCTCCAACAATAATCAACATACCAACCCAACTGGTATGTACTAACTCTGATACTCTCCAATTGTTTGCTAATATTTTAATGGTTCCCATGCATGTGCCATATTGAATTATTCCAACATTGTTGACATGGTGCCATCAACGTACCTGCATACTGTTCTTATTACCACTGTGGTCCCATATATGCATGTATTTTGTTTGCAATGCAACTGTTCCGTATCTGGTGTCTGGGTTAATGGGAATATCTATGCATGCTGTTATACCTAACCCTGGAATGTGTTGACTATTACTAACCCACATATGATGTTGAAATCTAAACACTATAGCATGCTTGGGAAGGCCAGTCCCAGCGGATCCACCTGTCCCACCTCAGCTGGCCGAGGTACTGGGTGCCAGCATGTCTGGGGCCCAACCCCGCACCTTCTTGTCCGTTGATCCTGCACCACCTTCGGGTGGAACCGGCTCAGG
This sequence comes from Protopterus annectens, assembly GCF_019279795.1. Classification (NCBI taxonomy): domain Eukaryota; kingdom Metazoa; phylum Chordata; order Ceratodontiformes; family Protopteridae; genus Protopterus; species Protopterus annectens. Next base: position 1,550,860,730 of record NC_056725.1, on the reverse strand, counting down.
GGATGGGGCACACCCCCCATGGGAGTGGGCATGGACAGGCACCTGTCACCTGGTCGGGGTCATGGTGTGTAGAGTGATCAAGGAGTGGGTCGGTGATATTCTACACCAGCTCAAGGGCCACGTGTCGCGATTAGAGAGTCAGCCTGGCTCTGCAGTTAAGCCCCCAGCACAGCCACCTTTGGGGCTGTGAAGGTGCAGTGGTGACTGCCCATGGATGGGGATCTCAGTCCCACTGCTACCACTAGGGGGCTTGTGGGCTTCCAGTATCCCAATACCCCTCCCCATCAAGGTGTTTACCCCCCCACATGTGCCATATACCATCCCTGTCTGCGTCTTGTGTGTCTTGTCTATTAACCTACCCAATCTACCTCCCCAAATATACCTAATACCTCTCCCCAACATCCCACTCTCACCTGAAAAAAAAGGGCAATCTGTTCCCACAAAAAAATCTCGCCCCATATATAGCTGTCCATTTCGCACACATGTCCACTGGACACATGAAATCCGGTCTAACTGGCATCACAACTTATTATTGTTGTTCTCACCCCTGTTCCAGGGATTTGAGTGTTCAAATCTACCTCCAAATTCAGTGAATATGCACCGCTGTTGCTGTAGAAGAAATGGGCAGCTATGGACCTTCCGTACACCCTTTCTGCACACCCCAAGCTGTTTTCCCTACTGTCTTTCCCTCTTCATGCCCCTTTTTCACCACTTTCCTATCAACCCTTTTTTCTTTTCTTTTAAAGAAATTAGCATGGGGGTAAGCAGGAATAAGCACTTTTAAGAAGCAGTAAGCAGGTCTAAGCCTGTTTGTGAGGGGGTAAGCACTGCCTACACATATTAAGCAATTTAAAAGCTAACTGAGTATAAGAAACTGTAACCGGAAGTCAGCAGTGCTTACCTCCGTGCATACATGTGCAAACCCACTTACAACTGCTTTAAAGTATCTTAATCACTCTGTATCCAACAGCCCGTGTTCTGCCCAGCAACAAAACAAAAAGCCTCTGCAAGGCTCAAACCCAGGACCCTACACATCATAGACAAAGTTATTTGCCACAAAGTCATGCCAGATATACATAAAAAGCTCATGTTTTCAGAAACATATCATCTAGCCCAGTCATGCAACAGTACAGAGAATGTATACCAACATCTAGATGTATGTGTGTATGTAAATATATTAATATCTAAACAGATACAACATATCTATATATGTAGATATATATATATATATATATATATATATATTTATATCAATTTAGAAATATATACATATATATAAATATGTATGAACATATATACATGCACATGCCTACATCGACCCATACATATGTCTACACCTATATGTCTATATATATACACAGCAAGTTACATATATGTAAGCAGATATATATCTATGTAGGTATATATGGACATAGTTATATATATGTAAGCAGATATATATATATATATCCATATAGGTATATCTGGACATACATGTGTAGATATCAATGGGAGATTAACTAAATCATAAATGTCCACATGCACCATTAATGGGGTTGAGAGGCCCCAAACAATATACGTCTTGTATGAATAGGTATGCCCACCCCCCAGAGCCAAACACGTCCACCCGCAATACACTACCAAGTGTTGCAGATCCCTTAACCAGGTCCTGACACATCATGGGCACAAGATGTTAACAGTACTACATCCCACCTGTATGATGTCAGGCTGGTATTGGTAACATATCATGCAGTATAGTCTGGCTCCCATAGGAAATGCAAAATGTGGAAGCTATCAACATTCCCAGGATGCATACACACAGACACATATATGCAGATACAAATATACATATATATATATATATATATATATATATATATATATATAACTGGAACAAATATTCTTCAGTTTGTAGACAAAACGTTCCTTATTGCTTTACCAGTAATTTAAAAGATGCACGGACAGTAAATAAAACGAAACAGAAGTAAATCCAAATGCGAACCCAAGTAAATCAAGCGCTTTCACCCGTTACCATGACAGGCTTTTTCAAGATGAACCACCTAGAGAACTTCATATGCTTATATACAAGCTTTTGAAACCAATTATTCAATTAAAACAAGCACAAAGTAAATTACACCAATTTAAAATACAGAGCTTTGCTTGCTACTTGAATTGCTTATAGTAACATCATTTCACGGTGTTCTGAATTAAAGCTTACGGTGAGCGTATTTCAACTCCTGAACATAATAAAATACGCTTAAAAGAAAATACTTTTTCAACTTAAATGTTATACCACAATCTTTTGAAACTATATATCAAGTAAGCACTAATAATAAAAAACCACTAGAGTTCCGATATATATTTATCGGTATTCTTTAATTGTTTGCGTGCCCCGTGGTTGTTGTGATGTGTGAGTGTTTACTCCTTCCAAATAGATCGTCGCTGTCAATGTATTTACAAAAATAATATAAATGTAAATGTGTGTAATAGTTTGTGTTTTACTAATCTTGGACAATTTTGTAAGAAATATTATAAACATTACACTTTTGGATACTTCATTACCAAAAAGTGTGAACCGAAGCTTATGTAGGACTTCGATGTATAGTAACAGTACATTGCCTTACTTATACTATAATTTTAATACATTTCTAAAGTCAATTGTTATTATTTAATTGTAAATATTAAATGAAATTATAATTTATTAAATTAATAAATTAATAATTGAGTAAAAAGATAAAAATTATATCTAAAAATATAGTACATTAAAATACCTTAAATTTTATGGACATCTATTAAATAAATAATATTAAATATTTATTGAATATAATATTAATTTTGAGACTTTGTTTAAATATAAAAATATGCATATAAATGTTATATTATAAATATGTTAAAAATATATTAAAACTATATCCATTACTATGAATAGTAAGGACAAATTGTGTTAACATTTTTAACACAGTGTTGTTTGGAACAATGGTCTCACCTAAAAAAAGGAACTTGGAAAACAAATAGCCCCTAGAGTGTACAATTACATTAACATAAGATGACAATTTACTTGAAAAGTAAACAAAATATTTCTGGTCATGTAAAACAACATGTCATGTTTTCTACACGCTATTTAAATGAACCAAGAAGTTGTTATTAACAGTCATATGTTAAAGTGTTCTGTATTTGTGCACATAAAATTCTTAAAACTTCATCATAATTACAATTTTGCCCTCCTTAGTTTAAGAAGACTAGTAATACTAATAGCTTCGTTGAGTCCAGGGGGTTTTGATGCATTTAATTTTAGCTGCCAATTCAGTTCTTTAAACTCTATAGAAGTTTCCCAATCTCCCCCTCTGGGGTTAAGAGGAACCTGCTCAATGACTAAAAATTTTGGTGTCATCTTAGGGCAATTAGTGAGATGCTTAACAAATGCGTTTGTCTCTTTCTTTTTCCGAATATCATAAAGATGTTCGTAAATTCTTTTACGCAATGTTCTTTCAGATTTGCCCACATAGAAACTGTCACATTCTTGACAAACTCCTAAATAGATAACACCCTTTGAGCCACAGTTGCAATAACATGTTGGCTTTAAGGTAAATTTCCTTGATTTAATGTAATAGACATTAGTTTCAATAATAGAGGAACATTGTTTGCAACTGTTACATTTACATGTTCCAACCTTACCACCCCTATTAACAACTTGTGGTGGTAATTGTTTTTCAAACATATCTTTCAAATTAATATTTCTTGCATCTACAAAGATTGGCCTTTCTGGTATCCATTTCTTAGTATCTTCATTTGAAGTTAAAATAGGCCAAAATTTACTAACCATGTTCTTTATTTTACTAGTGTCATTATTAAAAGTACAACTAAAAATAGTTTGGGAAAAAGGGGTATTCAATTCAACTTCAGATGTCGTGTTTGATGTTGGAATTGGCTCTATACCTGTGCCCAACAATGGACTGTATATGTCAGTTCTTCTTAACAAAACTTTTTGGTGCATTTCCTCTATTAGTGTCAAAGGATAACCTCTCTCAAGAAATAGCTTAGTCAACCTTTGAGCTTCATCAGAAAACTTCTTATCAGTGTTACACATTCTAGAGGCCCTGATGAATTGGCCTTTCACAATGCCTTTCTTCTGGGAGAAAGGATGGGCACTACTAAAATGGAGATGTGTGTTGGAGAAGGTTGGTTTTCTGTAAATTGAAGACTCAAATATTTGTAATTCCATGTTTTTGTGCAGTAACACATCGAGGTAATTCATCTGGTTCTCACTAATATTAAATGTAAATTTTAAAAAATCAGTAGTCTCATTTATGTAAACCAGAAAAGCATCCAAGCTTGTTTTACTACCTTCCCATAAAATACATATATCATCCAAATATCTTTGGTAGTGTAAGATATTATTTTTCCACTGTGATGAAAATATAAACTCATTTTCCCAATGGCAAAGGACAATATTTGCATATGCTGAGGCACATGGTGAGCCCATGGCAACCCCTTTGTTTTGCTTGAAAAATTCCCCATTGAAATAAATGAAATTATTATTTAAAATAATGTCCATAAAATCTGATAATAAATTAATGATGTTATTGTTAAAATTCGAAAATTTTGTTAAAATTTCATTAAACCATTGTATACCGGTATCATGCGGGATGCTAGGAAATAGTTCTATTACATCAATTGTGACTAGAAAGTTCACAATAGAAAAGTAGCTCTCTTTAATATTTTTTAGGAATTCCCATGAGTCTTTACAAATGTGTTGCATCGATGTTATAACCTTTTTAAGTGTTAAATCAACAAATTTGCCTAGGGGTTCTGTGATGCTACCTGCGCCCGCAACTATAGGTCTAAATTTAAGTGGTTTTAACCCCTTGTGTACTTTGGGTATCCCAAAAATTACTGGTGTAAGAGGTTTATTAACTATTAAGTAGTTATAAAGTTTTTCATTAATAACACCTTGTAGTAACATATCATATAAGGTGTGTTTAATCCTAGCATATGCAATGTTTAATTCATTTAATGAAAGGGTGCTGTACTGTTCTGTGTCCTGGAGCATATTGTAAATAGCTTCCTCATATTCATTTTTATACATTAACACAACACCACCCCCTTTGTCTGGTTTCATTACCCGTATTTGTTCATCCCTTAACTGCTTAATAAGGGTGAAAGAATTTTGGGGTAAATTGTATGCTGAAACACTCTTCTTAGGTAAATTTCTTATTTCAGCTTCTACCAAATCTTCAAAGATTTTTATAACGGGGTGTAGGGGTGGGTTGAATGTACTTGATCTGCTAACCAGATCCTTTGAGAAATTTTTACCTTTAAAAAAAAATGTCCAAATTTAACTGTCTTGTGTATAATTTAAATTCTAAAATAGTTTTTGTAGTATCTATACTTTTAGATGGTACAAAGTGGAAGCCCTTTGTGAATAAATCAAAATATGTGTCATTCACTTGGTTTTCTGTAAAGTTAAAAATAGTAAAATTGTTCTTAGTTTCAGTTACACATGGAGAGAGATGTGTATCAAAAACAGTATTCTCATTAGAATACAACAACATCATCTGCGCTGTTTCCCCCACGCTTGCTGGTTCTGGAACTGTGCTATGTTCCCTTGCCTGCGTTGGGGAAATTGAAAACCCTGATTATCATCATTTTTTGGGGTGTTGCTGTTCATATTGCTGTTATTAGAATGCTTTTGGGCAAGACGCTCACTACGTCTTAAAGTTTCAGTCAATGGCGTATCACCATTTTGATTTTGGAAGGGTGGGGGCCCTCCATTTCTAGTCATATATCTAGTAGACCAATTTTGTTTAGTTGTGTAACATTGAGCAATCCCATTCCTATAATCATTTAAATCTCTCTCCAATTTCTTAACTTTTCTTTCCATAATTCTAAAACAGTACTGATCTACTTCATAAAACACATTATTGTAGTCAGCAGTGCTTACCTCCGTGCATACATGTGCAAACCCACTTACAACTGCTTTAAAGTACCTTAATCACTCTGTATCCAACAGCCCGTGTTCTGCCCAGCAACAAAACAAACAGCCTCTGCAAGGGTCAAACCCAGGACCCTACACATCATAGACAAAGTTATTTGCCACAAAGTCATGCCAGATATACATAAAAAGCTCATGTTTTCAGAAACATATCATCCAGCCCAGTCATGCAACAGTACAGAGAATGTATACCAACATCTAGATGTATGTGTGTATGTAAATATATTAATATCTAAACAGATACAACATATCTATATATGTAGATATATATATATATATATATATATATATATATATATATATATATATATATTTATATCAATTTAGAAATATATACATATATATAAATATGTATGAACATATATACATGCACATGCCTACATCGACCCATACATATGTCTACACCTATATGTCTATATATACACAGCAAGTTACATATATGTAAGCAGATATATATCTATGTAGGTATATATGGACATAGTTATATATATATGTAAGCAGATATATATATATATCCATATAGGTATATCTGGACATACATGTGTAGATATCAATGGGAGATTAACTAAATCATAAATGTCCACATGCACCATTAATGGGGTTGAGAGGCCCCAAACAATATACGTCTTGTATGGATAGGTATACCCACCCCCCAGAGCCAAACACGTCCACCCGCAATACACTACCAAGTGTTGCAGATCCCTTAACCAGGTCCTGACACATCTTGGGCACAAGATGTTAACAGTACTACATCCCACCTGTATGATGTCAGGCTGGTATTGGTAACATATCATGCAGTATAGTCTGGCTCCCATAGGAAATGTAAAATGTGGAAGCTATCAACATTCCCAGGATGCATACACACAGACACATATATGCAGATACAAATATACATATATATATATATATATATATATATATATATATATATATATATATATATGTGACTACACATACACACGCAGAGATATGTGCAGTAAGATACTCATGTAGTAGGCGCACACAATATGCAACAGCCACTATGCCTACAGTTAACAACCTAACGACTGGACACTGGATGAGCCACCCATTCAAATTACATATGTTGCCTGCAACATATACCCACAGAGAGGTCATAGGATAAAACACCACACACAGGTTTGCAGAAATGTAATACCTTTATTTGTGTACTATTACAAATGTATATGCCATGTCATATAGCTGTTCAGACACTGACATCCATATAAACAGAGTAATGCAACTGTAAAACAGTTATACTAATACAGTAGTCTGGAAAGGTCCATAACTGTTGCTGTCCAGGCCAAGCCCTTCAAATCGTACAATAGTAATGAAAGACTGAGCCACAGGATACCACACAATCAGCAGTAAGTGATGCAGGTGTATAGTCCAGCAGCCCCTATTTACACTCTGTACACAATCACTAGGTGGTATAGACTTCAGTTGGCCAAATGGGATGTAACTGATACATAACATGGCATAACTGACACCATCACAGACACACTGACAAACAGAACAATCTGTATGGCAGGAGGCAGTAGGCCTGCAGTAACCCACTTTATGTAAGTAATGTCATACTAGGTGAAATGTATGGTACTGTACATCCAGATACCTTATGGCAGCCCACCCCTGATACCCCCACATTTTGTTACAGCCTAGGTTATGTATGGTGCATCCCCCCTAGACTCAATACTACAAGGCCATATACCACCGTTACATACACTGGCCTCTGGAGTGCATATGGGCACACATGTATTGTGTAGGTGAAGCCCACACATGTATGGCCCCAGCCCCACTGTATGTGTAGTGGATACAACAGCAGTGGACTGCTGGCAGGAATGGCAGTGTGGTATACATATATGTGCATATGTTTCACTATCTGTATATGTGTAGACATATACTGTTCTGTATATGTATATATCTGGGTGTGTATATGCATATCTATGTACATATGCACATCCATCTACATATGCCAATATGTACATGTGTAATTATCTATAGAGATATCTGGATAATCATATGTACATATATATGCACTGTATGTCCTGAACATGGGGCATAGCCCTACCTCAACCCCTATAGTCCCAACTCCATAGTGCAAGGGGATGTTGGTATGAATAGCAGGTATATTAGTAGACTATTGCTATTGTAATAGGGATTGTCTTCACAGATATGGTGTGTGTGAGAGGTCACATCTGCTTTTCACACGTGCACCACTGGCTACTGACAGATGCCCTAAGGACATCATAGTACAGTACCGCTGCAAGCACGTAATGCTCCTGTGGACTACAGCAGAGATATTGGCCAATAGATGTGGGCATTCTGACACACTCTGTACAGTCCAGAGGTTTACAGAGAACCCCTTAGTGCAGAACATGTGGACCAAGCATGATAAAATGGATGTTAACAGCCATGTAGATGGGTATAACACATAATGACAGGTATACATTCACCCCCATAGGTTATGCATTCACACACCCTTGTCTGTCCTGACACATAATAACTGTTGGTACAGAGGTGCCATGGCCACATACTACCCACTAGATATTGACATACATCTGTGCAGCATCCCACTGCTCTGTCTGACATACATGACTGTTAAGGGAGGCCCAGCAGCAGTCCATCTGGCAAGTATCTGCCCATGACATCTCACTGGGTAAGTACACTAAGCTGCTAGACATGTAACAAAGCACTGTGCAGGCTACAGGCAGACAGGCTCAACACTGGCCTACATCTCCTATGGGGGAATGCACATGTACCTGCATATATAGTAGGCTCTATAGGCATGTCACAGCACAGGGTAAGATACACCTGTGTGGAAGTGCATAACCACAACCCATGTGACCATGGCCACAGCCATATATGGTAAGCTAGCATAATATTACAGTATATGGACTATCTGTTCAACACCATCCTCATATGTGCCACTCACACACTAACCCTACATATACTGGGCCACTACACAGTGTGGTCTGATGCCTGTCTGTGGTATGGGGCATGTGTGTGTATGGCCCTACAAACATGTAAGCCAATACGGTAACATACAGTGGAGAAGCATGTAACATCAGATAGAACAGGACCTAGAATAATGACATCTTCCACAGTCTGTACACAGGCCAAGGTACATATTGACAATACACACACTGTCAACATTCACCATAAGTACACAGACCTCAGTACTCTACAAACAACCACAGAATGTCAAGGTTATGTCTTCAAATATAACCCCTACTGTACATAGCATGTGTAGCAGTCTGTTATCTCACTGGCTTGTTACCAAATATGATGACACTAATTATGGTGTACATGACATATGTACAAAGGTTGACAGAGTTGTGGCTGGAAGCACATACACAGGGCCAATATTGACATGCTGCTGTGATAACATCTTACATTTACTGTTGTAACAGGGTTTGTCAAACATATGTCCTATGAGGGATATGAAGTCAGTAACTATCCCGGCTTTCAACATCTATAGACTGCAATCCTCACACTACCTTCTGCAGTTCACAGATACATGCTCTGTGGGTAACACATGAAACCAAAGGCACCACACACTGCCCATTCTGCAGATGACCCTACAGATGGGGAGTCCTCATGAAATAGAACTGACATGACAGGTATAAATACATGTAGGACAGCCATATCCACACACACCCTGTTAAACCAACATTACTTTGAATGCAGTATAGCAGCACTTACACTCTGTAGTCAGGTGAGGCATATCCCCCCTCCTGTGTGTTGGCCTGTTTCAACAGTGTATGTTGTCAGAGGTAAATCCCCAATCCATCTGAGATGCTGTTTGCCAAACAACAGATTGAGTTCCTGCTCACAGTGAATGGAAAGGCCCAACACCAACATGATGTTCCTATATATTGGAGTGTGTTTCCATGCAACTGGCTATGGGAATGTTACCACAACTGTTCCACATGCAATCAGCTAGGGGAGGGTGGCAATTCATGCAGAGGCCATCAGCTGATCATGAGCATCACTTAAAATACACATGCTGCTGCTGCCTAAGCAAAGCAGATGTAGGTCTCCACATCCACCAGTGAGGGAGTGAGAGAGGCAGACAGAGGCAATGACAAGTCAGGGAGGGGTGGGAGAGTAAAACTTAATCATGTTTGTGTCACCCACCTACCAGCACAGGGTATCAAACCCCTGATGACTATGTAGTGCTATCATAGTCCTATGCAGTTATTGGATGTACCACATAGGTTACCTGTTGTGGAGTCCTCAGAACATATATGTGATGGTGAGTGACATCTGCAACAGGGATATGGCAGCTATATGGTAGGTTAAGTACAAGTGCCTGTCCGCATGAACAGGTGCCAGCGTCAACACAGCCACACTCTCACAGGGACACACACACACTGACACACTTGGCAGGGCCAGGGATACAGCTCATCACTAGTGAGATTGCCACAACACATTACAGTGCAGGTATCACATGCACCACACAGGTCATACTGAAGTTATACGGGCAAAGGGTATGGGGAGGAGTCTGACATTAGACAGCATGCTTCAGTATGCCTCAGGAGTTGTAGTGAGTGTGGATGTGATCATATGCATCATACATCACACATACAAACACACAGGGTGCCAGTACTGACATGCATGGGTTCATTTCTGTACTGGTTTGTGGTGGTCGACTGTTCCAGACGGCTATACAAGGCTAGGTGATGGGTATACCTTGGCATCAGACAACATGACAATGGTCTGCATTGTGGCTCAGGGCTGTGGGTTCTGCATTTGCCCACACAGGTGGGTATTGTATCCACCATCCAGTCACCTGGGTGACTATTGCGTGTGGCCAGTGCTGTGCATCGCTTGCCATGTATGTGCTCCTTAGTTCATAACATGGATGGTGTCTGGGATGTGCACACCTCCCACATGCATGTACAGTGACATGTGGAACTGTACCTGGGGTGTCGGGACCATATTATGTATGCAGATTATCAACAGATGTGCCAGTCTTGGCCACCTGTGGCAGGAACTGGTAATGGACAGCAGGTTAACCCTGCACCTACATTGATAGCATGCTAATGGTATTCCCTAGTGTCAATGGCATCTGTCCATACAAGGCATGTTTTCAGGCATGGTATGTCCTTTGTGGGTCACATGTGATGGCACCACAGGTGTTGCAGGTGTCCAGTGGGCAACATGGAGAAGGTGCACTGTCTGCATGTATGTGCCTATTGGACAGATGGACAGGGTGCCATGCCCTCTGTAGGCCACTGCAATCACTCCATAGTTACTATCGGTCAACAATATGCAGTGTACTACACACATATTGGCTGTAGCCTCGGCATGTGTGTGTGTATGTGACATGGGTTGAGAGTGTGCTCTGGGTAATACTGTGGTTGCTAACTGTGATTGCCTGGCCTTGATGTCACATGTATGGGTATGGCTTTGCATCCCGGCCTCTCAGCTATTTCACATCTGTTATCCCTGTATGGTGGACATTGTGATATATACTAGGGCCACCATATAAGAAATTTTCAAAACCCACTCCACATTGGGCCCTGATGTCTCACACTCACACCCACCTCCACACAGGATACAAGTTCCAGACACACACCTCTCATGTCTGGGAGTAGAACCCCTACCTAACTAGTTTATTATACTACAGCACTACATAGTTATAGTACATACCATGAAGATTACTGGAGTACTCCTTCCCCAAAGGTGTATATCACACTGGATGACATCAGCAGGATTGCCAAAGTAGGGCATTTGACATGTACTGAGTGTGACTAGCCTAAAATGCATTGCTCCCTACACAGAGATTGAAACACATACAAAACATCAACAACCGATATGGGTGGGTATAGAACCCCTAACAGAGGTCTATATTACACTACAGCATAGAGATGTTATAGGATGCACCATGGAGATTACTGGAGAATGCTTTCCCCAAAGGTGTATTTCACAATGAATGACATCAGCAGGATTGCCAAAGTAGGGCATTTGACATATATTGAGTGTGACTAGCCTAAAATATATTGCTCCCTACACAGAGATTGAAACACACATGACCTACATGTGTGGGTTTAGAACCCCTAAAAGAGGTCTATATCACACTACAGCATTACGGCACACACTATGGAGTTAACTGGACTACATTCTTCCCAGAGGTGTATTTCTAGGTGAATGACATCAGCAGCCTTGCCAAAACAGAGCATACGTATGGCGTGTGACTACCCTAAAAAGCATTGCTTTCTACACAGACAGGGTCAGACAGACACACACACACAAACTTGCCAAGTCTGGAAAACACCTACCTAACTAATTTATTATACTACAGCAGTACACAGTTATAGGACACACTACAGAGATTAGTGGGCTAAGACCTCCCCAGAGGTGTATTTCTTGGTGGATGTCATCAGCAGCCTTACCAAAGTAGAGAATTTAAATTGTAGGGGGTGTGACTACCCTAAAGGTGTGACTACCCTAAAAAGCATTACTTTTGACACAGACAGAGCCAGACCGACACACACAGTTGCCAAGGTTGGGGTTAGAACTCTTATCTAATGATATTTTCACACTACAGCAGTGCACAGTTATGGCACGTTCTACCGAGATTACTGTGATGTACCCTTCCCAGAGATGTATTTCTAGGTGGATGACATCAGTGGCCTTACCAAAGTAGAGCATTTCAATTGTAGGGAGTGTGACTACCCTAAAAAACAGTGCTCTTTCCACAGACAGACACACACGCAAAGTTGCCAAGGCTGGGGTTAGAAATCCTATCTATCTATTTTATCACATGACAGTAGTACACAGTTATGGCATGCGCTATGGAGATTACTAGGATACAGTCTTCCCAGAGATGTATTTCTAGGTGGATGACATCAGTGGCCTTACCAAAGTAGAGCATTTCAATTTTAGGGAGTGTGACTACCCTAAAAAACATTGCTCTCTACACAGACAGAGTCAGACAGACACACACAGTTGTCAAGGCTGGGGTTATAACTCCTACCTAACTATTTTATCACACTACAGCAGTACACAGCTATGGCACACACTACGGAGATTGCTAGGATACAACCTTCCTAGAGATGTATTTCTAGGTGGATGACATCAGCAGCCTTACCAAAGTAGAGCATTTCAATTGTAGGGGGTGTGACCACCCTAAAAAGCTTTGCTCTCTATACAGACAGAGATGGACTGACACACACACACACACACACAAACAGTTACCAAGCCTGGGGTTAGAACTCCTACCTAACTAATTTATCATACTACAGCAGTACACAGTTACAGGATGCACAACAAATATTACTGAGGTAAAACTCTCCAAAAGGTGTATTTCACAGTGGATGACCTCAGCATGTTTGTCATAGTGGGGCTATGGGGAGGGCAGTGTGTGTGCATGGGCCATAACCTATTCATCTAGGGGTTGACACACCACATGCGGGCACAACCTGGGTCGTATTTCACAGGTACGTGTATACAGTTGCAAGATGACTACTTCCTTGAACAGTCATGTTGCCCAGTTGGCATGTGTACCACATAGTCTGTAATGCTGACAGATACCGGTGGCTAGTATCTGCAGTGTGTGACATCTGACCCTCGTGTGGTTGTGGCCCTTTGGCTGTGTGCTGGGTGGGACAGGCTGGCATGGCTCCTTGTCACAGTCACCCTCTTCCACACATCTATGTATGTCTACCTTTGGCTTATTATAGTGTGTTGTCCTTACATATATACCTGTATTCCTATCCACTGTGTGTGCAAAGCATGAGTGGTGCATACTGAGGAGTGTCTGTGCTAACATCTACAGCTGCCAGATATATCTGGTCTACTGGTGTTTGCAGGCATGGCCTTCATGTGTTTAAGTGTGTGAGCAGTCCCAGTATGACCTTTCAGTATGTTGTTGACTGACATTGCCTTCATTTCTCTAAGTGTGTGGGCATGCCCGGTATGGCCATCTGTACTAAATGTGTGGATCAAGTCCAGGTAGTTTGTACTGCAGTGCTGACCTTTGTGTTGTACACCTACAGGTAGCATGCTGTCTCTGCAGGGTATCTGTTAATCATTTGGCATTGACTGTTACTACATTTCTGCATAGGATGGGGGGGCACACCTGACTGTCACTATACTTCTATGTAGAATGGGGGGGCACACCTGACTATTTCTACATTTCTACACAGGATTGGGGGGCACACCTGACTGTGACTACATTTCTACATAGGATGGGGGGGGGGCACACCTGACACTTATACACATTTGCTAGGACTGTACTGGTATGTCGGGTACTCCATTTCAGTCTGTAGTCTTACCTATCATGTTGACTAGAGGCATACCAGTGTACTACAGATCTTAGCTTTTAATTACCTACATATTAGTTTCTGACCTCCTACCCTTCAGAACTGACATCCCACTGCCTGACCTGCTGTTGTCTGTTTGTGTAGACCTGAGGAGGAGGTTACCCATAGGCCTCATTCAGAGGCCATAGCGCAGCCTTTGTTTGTGTTTGTCTACACCTGTCCTGCTGGCTGTGACTGTTGTTGGGTATGTGACCCCCCCCCCTGCCTAGCATGTGTGAGTCACTTACCTTGTGGGTGTCCCAGTATTGAGGATGGTGCTGCAGGGCTGCCTATGTCGGATGCACATAGTACACTCCCTACACATGGTTAAGCACAGGTAGTGTAATGTTTGGCATCCCTTTTACTGTATGTGAGAGTCAGAGAAAGGTGTTATTCCCCGAGTCCCTCCTGTGTCAGTGTATGTGCTATTCTTTGCCTCTTTGCCAAGGCCAGGGCATACTGGGCATGTCTCCTTCTGCCTACTGGGGCAGGCTCAGGTTGTTCCTCCTCCAAGTCCCTCTGTGCCTGGGCATGCCTTGGCAATGGTGGGGGGCTGTGTGGCCCTGCCCCGTGCTGTTCCTGCTGCAGCTGTTTTTGCAGGATCATATTGTGTAGCATGGCACATACAAGGATAATTTGGATACATGTAGCTGGTGAGTAATGCAAGGCTTCACCGGATGTGTCCAGGCACCGGAACCGTGACTTGAGCATCCCAAGCACATGCGCTACTATAATTCTGGTCTGTGCGTGTGCCTCAATATGGAGTTCTTTTTCGGGTGTGTGTGCATTTCTGATGGGTATCATCAGCTGCGGCTCCAGTGCATATCCAGCATCTCCCACTAGGAGACCATCAGGGATGTACCCAGGGGCAAATCTCTGGTACAGCTGCTTCAGATGACAGATGTGGGAATTGTGATAGCTTCCAGGGCAGCTAGCACACACATTCATTATTATGCCCTGGGCATCGCACACGACCTGGCAGTTGATGGAAGGGAAGTCCTTGCAGTTGATGAAGACCCTACCATGCTCACTGTGTGGTGCTTTGATGCATATGTGCATGCAGTCTATAGCATCTACTAGCACCAGGGTATTCTGCTATTTGGTGGAACAGTTGCATATTGCTGGCCAATGCCTCACTGATGTTGGAGAAATATATGTGCTCACCGACATGTGCTGACATGGCATCCAGTAACTGGTGGAGTACCCTAGAGGCTGATGTCTGTGAAATCCCCATCATATCCCCTTTGGAAGGTACCTGTGGCTAGTATTCATAAGCCTACACATACCTTGTTATCCACACGGATGGGTTCCCTTCTGTTAGTTCTGTGTGTCAGGCATGGCCGGCACAGCTCAACAATTTTCTGTAGGAGGTCCCTGTCCACCCTATAGTGCTCCACTGTCTCCAGCTCATGTAGCCCCTGGGGTCCCTCACTGTGGGTTGGTCAACAGCATTCACATCCTTACCATCCTCAGCCTCCTTCCCAAGTTGTTGTATGATAGCTATTGCAGCCCCTATCATTTTGTTGTTGTGAGTGTTAAAAGTTCCCTGCTTGTTTACACCAGTGGTGTAGAGTGTGGGAAAAACCAGAGAGGAAGGTGTTTGCATAGTTTATAGTAGTTTTCTGGGCTGGGCTGGTCTGCTGCTTGTGTAATTGGCTGATTCTGATACATTTCACCTGCCAGCTAAGCTAGTTCTCCTTGATTACCTTCCTACTGCTGTTTTCCCTTCCCATTTCCTTCCTGTTTAAGCCTGTGTGCACACCGCACAGAGTGCTCAAATGTGCACACTGCTGCTATTTCCTGGTTTAACTTCTTTTTTCTTCCTGTAAAACCCAGTGTGTGGCACGCACACCCGCTTAGGCTTTGTAAAGAGTGCTAGGCAGGTTTAGATACAACCCTTAGCTTAGTGTGCTAAGCTAGGAGCACACCTGAGCCACAGGGCTCCAATCCACTTACAGTATGCCTGACACACCCCCCATGATATCACCTAACTTCTAGGCTTGCACCAAGCTATTCCTACTCTAACACTGTTGGGACCTGGCTCACATGCTGAGGAAAACTGGGATTCACTATCCTTCCCCTCATTTGCATAGGATTGCTTTCTAATGTATAGTTACATGTCTCACACTGAGCCTTGCCCCTTAGCAACCACTACTCACTGGCCATGTTGTCTTCTGCCTGCCATTGACTTGCATGGCAGAATACTGATTCTAGTTATGCTTAATTTAGGTTTATTTTGTTATTTCCCCTGATCCCATTTGTCCGCTGCTGCCCTACGCTTAAACAGCCGAGATCGGCTAAAAAAAAATAAAGTTGATTTTTTAATTTTTTTTTTATATTTACAATGCCAATGGCGTTATACTTGGCCATTGGCATGCTTGCTACATGATATGCAGCCTTTATTTGGAGCTGTCACAGCTCCATTTTGGATTTTGCAGAAATGTACTTGGTTACTAACCGAGTACATTTCTGCAGATAGCACTAATCCTGCATGGACTATTGCAACCTTCCTGGATTGCAAAATCACCTCGTTTGCATTGATTTATCCTGCAAATGGGGTGATTTGCATACCAGGGCTTAGTCCGTGCAGGATTAGTAAAGGAACGCTTGTGCAACCTCCTGCAGGCTGTTCCTGGCTCGCACGGCAGACATATTGCCTGCTTGAGCTGTTGCACGCCGTGCAAGCTTTCGAGAATCCGGGGGTATGATGCTGAGTGATGGTGGAGTCAATTTATTGATAAAAGTAATTTACACTCTTGGTTCTTCAGTTAACTGTGTGGTTTTATAGCACTAGTGTGCTTTTGTGGGCATATGTGTGGCTACTGTTTGTATGAAAATTGAAATCACACAGCTGTCAACTTTTCCTGGCTATGGAGAAGGCTGCTGAATTTGCCTCGTATCTTTGTTAATTTCTCATAAAAATATATAACTTTCTTGGCAAATTATTGACAATTGCAATCAGTAGATAATGTCTAACATTTTAGTTTAAGACAAGATATCCTTCAGAAAATAAATGCTAATGCAAAAACAGTTATTGCAACTTTCTAGGTGTTCTAGCTACATTCTAAGGCTATAGGAATAGTATTTAAAATTTATCTTTGATTTTTACCCCTTGTCCCTCTTCTTTTGTCTTTATTCCTGATTCTTGCTCTAAGAGATTGAGAGGTATTATTTTTTTTTATCACAAGCTGATGAGGTATACACAGAAAAGTGGCTACACTTGATGGATAGGGTGGGGGGGGTATCTGTGGATGAAAGTAACTTATCATCTTGTTTGCTTAGTTAGCCATCTGGCTTTGCAGGATTGGTTCACATTTATGTAATGTAAGTTAGAATATGTCTAACAATTGTTTGTAAAACAAGGTTGAAATAAAATAGCTCTGAACTGTCTCTGACTTTGGAGAAAGTTCATGGTTTTGCTTCATATTTTTGGTCTGTTCTTGATAAAATTTGTGGATTTCCGGCAAAATATTGAGGATTGCTATCACTAAATAATGACAGGCATTTGAGTTTTAGACCTCATGACATTTAGAAAATACATGGAAATGAAAACTGTCATATTATAGCAATTTTCTAAGTGTATAAGAGCAGTACTTATAGCCTGTCATTGATAATGGGCCTTTGTCCCATATTACTTTTAGGTTTTCTCTCTGGATCTATACTGAGAGGTTGAGCAGTCTTACTTCTCATCACATTCAGATGAGGTATACAAAGCAGCATGGCTGTAACTGCTGGGTGGTGGTGAAGGCTGTTTGTGTGGATGAACATAATTTACTTTCTTGTCATTTGCAAAGTTAATGATTTGAAAACTTACTTCTTTTCATGAAGACAGTTTTATTAGAACAGTATATCTCCTTAACTGGTAGTCACTAAAAACTCTCTACATAGATGATGTCATCCCTGAATTTAATAAAATATTACTATGTGTTCTACACACACGCACCCCCCATAA
Source organism: Protopterus annectens (assembly GCF_019279795.1). Classification (NCBI taxonomy): domain Eukaryota; kingdom Metazoa; phylum Chordata; order Ceratodontiformes; family Protopteridae; genus Protopterus; species Protopterus annectens. Next base: position 1,550,842,501 of record NC_056725.1, on the reverse strand, counting down.
TAAAAAGAGTCAAAGCCAGCGTTACCCTGTGGCTATCCTTAGCAACTAAACGACTCGTGAAACAGACAGAGATAAGCCTGGAAGGTCCAGATAAAAAATAAAACAACTCCTATTTTACTAGCATATAGACAAATAAGAAACCCAACAAAATAAGTTATCACCAAAGATAAGAAAGCCTACTACTCAAACAATCAAAAGATACACACTAATAATCCCAAACTGTTCTGGGCCTCAGTCAATAAACTGTTAAATCCAGAACAAGCTAGAAAACCAACACCAAACATAAAGAAATAAAATGATACCAACACCAACCAATTCAATACCCACTTAATACAAACAGTACAATGCAATCATTAACCAACCAGATGACTAATCAAGTTGAGGTCCCTACTCAGTCATATAACCTCCATCAAAATTGCTCCTAACCAATTCACAAAAATAGTATCAAAATATATCTCAAACAAATTAAAGCCGGCCAAAACTGTCCCTGACAATCTACCTGGAGAATATCTTAAAATGGCAGCTGAGGCTATCCAGTTGGACCAGTTTCAGTTTTGATCAATGAATGCATATCTGAAAATAAAGTCCCCTCACTATGGATAAAAAATCATTCATTATTCCACTGCACAAGGGTGGAATCAATACAGATCTTTCAAACTATAGACCAATTGTCATTTCATATCCCCTATCAAAAAATATCAGAAACATGTATTCGTAAGCAACTTACTGCCTGGTAGATAATCAGTTTTTGTCTTCGCCCCAACACAGCTTCAGTCCTCCTCACATCACAACTACTGCTTTAGTGAATTGTGTAGATACTGTCAGCACCCACAGAAATGCCAGAGGCCTAGACTTCACCATGTTCCAAGACTTATCAAAGACTTTTGATACTGTTTCCTACCAGGAACTCTTTATACAAGCCTACATCCTTAGGCCTCAGCAACATTTCACTGCAATGGTTCCATAGTTACCTCTCAATCAGAGCCCAAAATGTGAAAATGAAAAATTTTTTTTGACCTTCTTGATAGCAAGTGTTGGTTTCCCTAAAGGATCCATACCAGGCACCATACTTTTCAACATATTCATCAATGATCTCTTCACTGCTACAAAAAATGTTACCTTATTCAATACCCTGCTGACTCTACATGAATCTGCTCTAGGAACCAAAGGATTCAGTTCAATATGGACTGTAAACCATTTTATAAAAACACAGAGTTTAGTGTTTTTGTCTGTGACACAAGGACGTCTTCAGAACACAGTACAAAGAAAAAAATCCATTTAAATAAGCTACCTAATTAATCATATCATGTATAAAGAACATACTCCATCTCTTAAAGCTGCAACACTAAGAACACCTAGAATATCCTTATGTTACACACCAAAATACACACACACACATATATATATATATAGATATATATATATATATATATATATATATATATATATATATATATATACACATATATTTTTTTTTTAAATACCAAGAAATAGTTCAAAATTGTAACTGTTTAAGTCTTAAAACTCAATTTATTGAAATCATTTCACTGATACCAGAGTGGCTATCAGCATTCAGAAGAAATTGACATTTTATTGCCAAAATTTCTGGTTTGATTTTCCATTGACCTCCCTGACATATAAATGAATGCTATCTACAATTCAAAACGTAAAGACATGTTACAGTAACTCCTGAACATGCTACCCAAAGCACTTCTCTTATTGTAATTGTTGCTATTAACATCATACATATGTTCATTTATACATTCCCTTAACATTCTTTCAGTTTTTTCAACATAAAAAATAATGGGATAATCTTGACATAACACCACATAAATGTAACCAAAAGAAAGAGGCCAGCACCAGGGACTCGAAACAGAAATATTTTATTGAAGTTACCAGACCAGTTTCAGCATATAGCTTTCTTCAGTGGTTATACATGGTCAGTAGTTCAGGAATTACATTTAAATATTGTACCCAATTATAGAAAAAAATGACATAATTTCCTGTGAAGAGAGCAAAAATAAATAGTTCATACAATATGTTTGATTCAATTGTTATATGAATGTACATAATGATATGCACAAGTGGAATGCGGAAAAACATACAAAAATTGGTATAAACCAGATATGTTAGATCACTGAGAAATTTCATGATATATAATGAAAATAAAATATAAAAAATATAATAAGAAATTACAAAAAAGGTATACTAGAGAATCAGCATAATCATGAGTACTATATCATAATTTGTCATTTAGACCTGGTGGAAAAAGACCACCTAGTTTTACTATCCATTTCTTTTCCTTGGTGTTCAATAAATTGTGCCATCCTGTTCTAAAGCCTTTGTTTCCAATAATTCTATCAATAATGGTAAAAGTGAATTTGGCTGTTTTGTGAATCAGTGTGTGCTTGTATAGAGCATTGGTCATTCTAGCATTTCTAATATCTCCCAGATGTTCTGACATCCGACATCTGAACTATCTGGATGTTTGACCAATGTAGAACGATTGACATATGCATGTGGCTAAATAAATGACCCACTCACTTCCACAATTAGCAAAACATTTGATGTCAAATAATTTGCCTGTATTTTTACTGGTAAAGTTCTTGGTTTTAAAAATATGTTTACAGAAGGAGCAGTGCCCACATGGATAGCACCCCGCTAATTTATCCCCTGAGAGAGTAATTTGATGATACATATTCATTTTGGTCATTGTCCTCTTATAATGTGAAAAATGTGACCCAAGGGTTTTTCCTTTTCTGTACGAGAACTGACATCTGTCCCCCAACCAGTCATCAAGTCGTATGTGGGCGGCACAGTGGTGCAGCGGTTAACGTTGTCGCCTCACAGCAAGAGGTTCTCCAGTTCGATTCTCGGCTGGGGTGCCTTCTGTGTGGAGTTTGCATGTTCTCCCTGTGTTCGCGTGGGTTTCTTCCGGGTACTCCGGTTTCCTCCCACATTCCAAAGACATGCATCTGGAGCATTTCTCCCCGGGCCTCCGCTGAAAACAGGCTCTGTGGAACCTAGTCGGACATTCCCTGTCAACAAATGTTAAATAAATAAAATAAAAAATGTTACTTTTAAGTACATTCCAGTGTTTGTTGATAATATGAGTGAACTATTGGGTATTCCTTCCAAATGTTGTAACTAACCTGAGGGTATCTTGATTGCAACTAGTGTGTTTAGATCGGTATGTTAATAAACTGTCCCTCGATTGATTGGAAGCCCATATTGATGCAGTTTTGACATTGTCGTGCTTGTACCCTCTTTCTAAAAATCTATTGGTGAGATCATGATGACATGTAGTGAAGTCCTGCTGTGAAGAACAAATTCTTTTGATTCTGAGAAACTGTGATTTAAGAATATTATTGATGATGTGTCTAGGATGGAGACTGGACGCATGTAACAAGCTATTGTATTGGGGATACTTCCTGTAAACTGTAGTTCTTAAAGTGTGATCTGAATTGCGCTCCAAATGTACATCCAAAAATCTATTTCTTGTATATTGTAATTAACAGTGAATTCAACCCCCCCACTTGTTGCAGTTAAGATATTCCACAAATTCTAGGAGATATTCCAGCCCCCCTCTCCAAACTAACCAACAATCATCAAGATAACGGCGCCAGATGTCAATCTCAGGTAAATATAAATTATGCATACCATCATAGATAATCTGTTCCTCTATATACCCCATGAATAAATCAGCATAAATAGGGGCAAAAGATGCCCCCATCACAGTACCTTGAATCTGCCAATAGCATTGGTCTTGGAAGTAAAAAACATTCCTGGTAAGTACATGTTCAGCCATACAAACTAAAAGGGTGTTAAAACCAGGTGGATAGATGTTTATTCTATTAAGCCAAAAATCCAGTGCCAGCAATCCGGCCCAATGGGGAATACAGGTATATAGAGACTTGACATCAAGACTGCACATAAGCCAGTTGGGTTCCAATTGAGATTCCGTAACTATTTGAAGAAACTCGCTTGTATCCTTAATCCTGGCCCTGATATGTGTCAATAGGGGCTTTAAATGCTCAGTTAAATAAACAGATAAAGGTTCAGTGAGTGAACCAATCCCCGAGACAATTGGTCTACCGGGAGGTTCCCTGAGAGATTTGTGGATTTTAGGTAATAAATATAAGTATTGTTTACAAGGGTCTCGTACTGTTAGTTGAATTCTGATTTTGGCACTGATAATCCCTTCATCTACTGCAGAATCAAGAAAATCATCTATGGCTTTCTTGAAATTAGGTGTGGGGTCCAAAGACATATGGAAGTAATGCTGATTGTTAGACAGTTGTCTTTTACCTTCAGCCCAGTAATAACTGTAGTCCATAATCACAATTGCCCCACCCTTGTCTGCTGGAAGAATAACAATGTTAGTATTAGATTTGAGATCATCTAAGGCCTGTTGTTCATCTGAATTAAGATTCTGTCCCAAAATATTACCTGAACCCATATCATGGTGTAAATCCTTAATGATAGCTTATTGAAATATAGTCACATGCTTGTCCATAGGTGGATTAAAGTTAGATGGTAAAAACCTAAATTCAGCAGATCTTTGAGAACTATCCTGTTGATCAAAGAAAAGTTTCAAATTAATTTTACGACAAAAAGCCATAGTATCCGCAACAAAAACACTCTCATCCACAAAAAATCCGGGAATAAAACCAAGACCTTTATTTATCAAAGATTCCTGAACGGAGTTTAATACATAACTGGAAATATTATGTATGTTTGAATAAACTGGGTTCATTTCACTATGGACTGAAGAAAATCTTCTAATGTTGCTGCACCTGTGCTTGCGTCCCCCCCCTGTGTCTCTTACGTCTTAAGGGAATTCAGAATTGCGACCCTTTTTGGAGACAGGAGACTCATCAATGTGGTTAACTTCCATATCTGTGACAGAGGATTCCTCACCAGAAGTAGTACCCTGTGAAAAGTCTTTCTTTAATATTGACCTGGGTCTTTTTTTTACGTGAGTAAATGGGATTTCTAGGAGTCCTGGTACCCTTGGCAAACCTTACATTTCTCTGTGACTCAAAAGGCTTGCTTGCCTTTTTCATAATCTTCAACATCGCTAGTGAATTTGTGTAATTTCTTCTCCTTCAAGCCGTTCTCATAGACCACCAATTCCCTAGATAGTTTACTCAAATTATCCTTAAAATTAGGTAAACTTTCATATTCCTTCCACCGATGACAGGTTTCTTGCACATCACAAATATTGACTTGTACCGTCCAATCATAAAAAGAGGCTAGTATATTCACAAAGGATATGGAGGCCTTCCGCTGAGCCAGTTTCCATTCCTGTAATAGAGTTTCATCTGCTTTACTGACTAAAGGCTGATGTTTAATTCTTAAGCCTCTAGGTGTTATGTTACGATTCTGATAGGCTTTAAAGAGCTTAGAATGCCAAATATTGCTACGCAAAGTTCTAATTTGTTTGCCCAATTGTGTAAATAAAAAAAAAAAAAACTGCAACCGCCAACTGGATCATTTGTGTTATCTTCTTTGGAACTATTGTCCAATGCTATTCCAAAGACCTGGATGTCATCCTTATCCACACATAAACCTTGGAGTAATTTGTTAAGATCCATGGCAATAAGTTGTAATGAAAAAGACAGTCAAATGTGATGTGAGTACTTCAAAAATATTGAAAATATGAGCTTCCCAGGGAGTCAATGGTCTAATAGGAACTGTATTGGAGAATCAATCAAGACAATATATATAAAAGTCACAGAGAAGCATAAAGTGTGCCAAGGGACCAACATTCACCTAGTATAACTACAGATCCAAAAGGGACAATCACTTCAATTCAATAAATATGAATGTTATTACACTGTGGATACACACCAAATATGTAGTATGAGACTAAGGCTATCCAATTATTAATGGGAAACAGACACAATAAGGTCATTCACCAACACTGTGGATGCACACCAAATATATAGTATGAGACTAAGCCTATCCAACTATTGATGGGGAAACAGACACAATAAGGTCATTCACCAACAGGATATGTTTCCC